>NW_011889043.1:2395743-2419609 GCF_000151845.1 Pteropus vampyrus
GTAGGGCTGGAAAAGGTTGACATTATGCTACAAAAGTCTTTGTAATTAAGATTTCATTACTTCAGAAATGGTAATGATTCATATAAAAGTTGGACCGATGCCCATTTTTAAAGACTTTAATATTCTAATGCTAGAATATGAATTTGATAAGCAAATATATTATACATGTGTATAATGTATGTTATAGTGAAAAGAATATTTTAAAGACATGTACAGCTAGCAAAATTTTATGAACTATTTTTACCAGTAGTTTGCATTTAAATAATATAATGAATTATCTATAAGAAGTAGGCATTTAGTGAATACTAATTTAGAAAATACATTTGTTGAGTACTTGCTGTGCAAACCAGGCACTTGCCCACAAGGTATTTCTAGTCTTGTGGGGAGACCACAGAAAACAAGTGATTAAACACAATTTATTAAGTGTTAAGGAGAAGAAGTTGTTCTTTTTTTTCTCATGCTTGAGCCTTGACTCATAGAAGAAACCCAGGAAGATAATCTGCCCTCTCTCTCTATGAGAGAGAATGTTGGGAAAAGAATCCCTGTCACACATTTCTTCCTCAGCCTACCACTATCCTTACCAACTGTTGATTTTCAAGGGAGGAATCATATTATTGATATAGATAATCATTGCGTCCTATTTTACTAATAAGCTAGATCACATGTAAGTCAAGGTCAAGACTGGTATAAGGTTCTTCTTTTCATTGCCTGCTACTACATGGTAAGTCCATAGGGTCAGGTCCTTTCTTAGAACCACAGCCATTTCTCTCCCTTCTCCACAGATACATTGAAGGTTTAGATCCCATGATTTATATCAGCTCAGCTTAACAGAAGCCTTGCATTTGGAGTTAGCAGGCACTCTATTATATATCTATTGCTATATCTATTTCTACTTGTCTGTTGTTTCTTGTGCACATATTTCCTTCGTACCCCAAAGAGATGAGGGGCATAGGATACAATAGTTACATAGGGAAAGGGAATCCAGAATGGGAGAAGGGTCAAGAGAACTTCACAGAGACAGTGAATTATAGTTGTAGTGATTAAGAGCATGTACTTTGAAGTCAGAGTTTGTTTCAGTAATAGCTATGTGACAATTGGGCAACTTCCTGAATCCCTTTAAGCTTCACTCTCCTCTTCTGTAAAGTGGTTATAATGAACTGCCTATCTCACAGGGCTCATATGAAGATTAAATAGATGATTCATGCAAAGAATTTGATATCCAGCATGTGATAAGTATTCAGAAAATGTTAGCTGTAATTTGTCAGTTGATAATAAAGACTGAGGTGCTGACCAACATTAAGATATTATAATTGTGGACTTAATTTATCTTTCCTATTCCTGTCATCATTATAATTGATAAAAAATAAAGCTACGTTTCTGCACATTCTTTTTATATTTTCTAATTTTATTTTTTAAAGTGAAAGTCCCTGCTGTCCAGCCCAAAAGACATAACAAGTGTTTTTGTGAAGACTGCAAAACTGTTGATTCGCCTTCTCTTTCACACCAAGATGACACAAGAGAAAGCCTTCCTGTGGTGAGTGAAGTTGAAATCCTTTGTTCTTTATCCTAGAAAATGCCATTCTTTGGGCCAGCCAGACTTTAGTTATTGGTAGCGCTCTTTCCATTTTAAGGACGTGCAAGTTGAAAATGTTTTCTGTCATAAGAAAATATAGCAAAATTGAACAGAATGAGCCAAGAAAGTATGTTATACTGGTTAACTCTCAATTATCTGCATTGATTAAGAATTATAGATTAGCCGCTGTCTTTTACAACTAGGTTTGGTTCTTTGGCTACTTCTTGTTCCACAGATACTGCCTCTGTCACAGGTGTCTTCACTTACCCACTTCCTAAAAGTATCTAGGATATATACTAGGTAAAAAAGACCATGAAACCCAGACAGAGAAAAGAAAAGCAATCTGGTTTATCCAAACTGGATCCCACATAGTTTATAGTGATAATGTTTGCCATACGAGAAGCCCCTCATTTAAAAATATATTTTTGCAAAAATAACATAGTAGTTGCTCAATAAAATACATATTAATTGGTAAGATGTATATCTTTAGATAGATAAGATGTATATCTTTAGTTTGATAAAAACAGAAAGTATACTAGATACTTCTTAAGCAAAGTAGCATCCTCAATGAAATATTATTTTGAATAGGAGTATATATATTGATTAGACTTCTCTTAATATACTTTCTGTTAGTCAGTGTGGAGGAGGGAAAATGTCATTTATTGAACCTAAATTATGATTAGTCATTCTAATTTATATCTTAAATATTTTAAGTGGTATTCAAGCTAAATTGCATTTGCCTCAGGACTTTGAAAATATTTTGTATTGTTTTCTGGTATCTGTTGTAATAGATGAAAAGTCCACTGTCGATTTAATTGTCATTTCCTTGTAGATAATTTGTCTTTTAATCTTGCAGTATTTTAAATTTTTCTTTTAGTCTTTTATGTTCTACAGTTTCACTAGATTGTATCTAAATGTGGATGTGTTTTTATTAATTACTCAGGACTAGACATCCTCCTTTGATATGAAGGTACTTTTCTAATTTGTATTCTGGAAATTCTCAGCTTTTAATACCTTGAATGTTGCCTCTCCTCATTCTCAGTAATCTCCTTTTTTGGAACTTCTGTTTATGTCCGTTAGACCCATCTCCATATCTCCTAAAATGTTTTTCATATTTTCCATCTCTTTAACTCTCCATATGATATTCTGGATGATTTCCTTTGATCTCTGTTCCAATTCATTATTTCCTCAAATATTTCTAGTCTATTTAACCTATACATTGAGGCTTTAATTTTAATGACTATGATTTTTATTTCTAGAAATTCTGTTTCCTTCTCCAATTTTTGTTTAAAAAGAAAACAAAAAGACTTTTCTGCTCTTATCTTACAATACTGATAGCATTAAAAAAATTTTTTATCCAAATTTTTTTAAAGAGATTTTAGACTCGACCCTTATTCGTGATAACATGATTCTTCGTGTGGTTTGTAATTTTTTATTGTAATCTCATTTTAATAATGGTTGTTTACTGTAGGAATTTTGGTGTGCGTAGGCTTTGTGTTTAACATTTGCGTCTAGTGGGGCCCTAGAGGTTTGTCCGTGGTACACCACTTTTTGTGCTAATTTCTCCGTTTAAGTTCACACTAAACCACACATTGTATAAATTTAGTTCTCATATACATGTATGACAAAGGCTTGGATCTCTACTTTTCTACCTAAAGCCCTGGGTAGGTGACAAGTAGAGTTTTTTTAATTCTTATTTAACCTAAAGAGCACCCACTCTAGGCCACTAGCTTTATTCAGGGACTTCACTCTTACCCCTCCTCATGTGGGCCTTAAAAACCTAGCCCTCGATATCTGTGTTTGTTCCAAATCCCCTATGGGCCACTGCTAGCTTCATTTCTGGAACCAGGAAATTTCCTTCTCATTTTCATTCTTAGCTATGTGTGTGGGTGTGTTTAAAGCTTATTTTGTCCAGCGTTTCTATGTATTTGCCGTAGACTGGGGTCCTATATCAGCTGAGCCCACTATATTGACCATAAGTATTTTAAGGTATATTTTCATGTAAAGATTAGAACATTGTGGAAAAACTGCTCTATTATTATTGACTATATGGATATTTGCTTCAGGAATAACGTATATCATTTTAGATGCCAAACCACAGAGAAAATGTAATGGAGATATAGGAGTCTAAAGAAAACCAACTTTACAAAAAAGAAAAAGAAAAACTCAGAAGAAATATGAGGACTTTAAAGTCATTAAGGGTTTGTCTTTTGTAAATGTAAAATTGTTTCAGAGTTTTGGAAGTTTCAAACCAAATTGGAGTAAGAGGTGACTCTGGCCACATACAAATGAGATGATTTTAGTTTGGTGCCGCCTTCAGATCACAACATGTAGCTTCCTTCTCTATCACCATATAAAATGCATACAGAAGCAGTAATGATAATAATAGTTGGGATTCACTGAGTACTTATCATATGGCAAGCTCTCCTCTAAGCACTTTATGTTAACTCATTTAGTCCTCATAATAATCCTTCTAGGTAGGTTCTGTTATTACCTTTCTAATTACAGATGAGAAAGCTAATGTAAAAGGTTAAGTAACTTAATCCAAAATTACATTTCTATTAAGTAACAATGCTAGAATTAAATTCCAGGCAATCTGGCTCTAAAGCCTGTGCTCTTCACCACTGCTCTGTATTGTACAAAACTGTGAAAGAGGTGTCAGAATCAAAGATGATTCTGCCATAGTAAAAAAAGCAAATCTGGAATAAAATTATAGAGAAGTTTTATAGTAAGCAGAATATAAACTGTCTAAAGCTGCTTGTTCCAAAGACATGTCCTAGGTTTGGATCTTTTTAAAAGATAAACAAGAATAATGAAGGACTAAAAAGAGGGGTCTTGGAGGAGAAGTTATGCTGGACTCTCTACAGTGGAGTGTGGAGCTGGTGTGGAGTGAAGGATATAGCCCATGGTGGCTGAGACTATGTGTATCCACAATATAAGGCAAAACAGAAAGCATCAATTGTTTTCTTTATCCTCATGTATAGGTAGAGGCTTAGCCTGGGCACAAATTCAGACCTTTAGTTTGCTTTCATAAGCATAGTTATTCTTTGTAAAAAAGAAATATATCTCATTGTTTGTTTTACATATTTATATTTTACAGTTTTGATTTATTTTGTAAATGATGGCAGTGAGATTGCTTTTCCACATAATTGGATAATTTTCTTAACCAGTCCATAGATAATTTTCCATATCCTTGTGGGCACCAAAGTAAAATTTCAGAGCAACATACTTCAGAAGGCTTTGAGGACCTACACATTTTAAAAATTAATGTGTATCGAGAATATATTAAAGGATAGATAATTTGAGCCGATCCATCAGTTTCATCTATTGAGCAACAACTATATATCCAACAGTGTGGAAACCATATACAAATGTAAAAACCATGCTCCTGCCTACGAGATCTCATTATCTTGATGGAGAAATATAATTTATGAGATATATATATTAATTCTGAAATCTGTAGCACTGAAATTCTTAAGTAATTCTGAGAAAGGATAAATTAGTACGAATTAGGTTAGTCAGAGGCTAACTATATAAAACCCATTTATGAGATGGGTTTTATATAACAATAAGCAATATTTATTGAGTTCTTACTTTGTGCTGGCATTGTCCTAAGCATTTTTACATGTGTTACTCATTCAGGCAAGGAGAGGAGCGTAACTTCCTGGAGTCACCCAGCTAGAAAGACTTGGAGCCAGAATTTATACCCAGTCACTCTGGTTTGAGAGTTCACTCTGTGATTCCATGTCATAAGAAAGAGAGGGTTCTGGGCAGAGTAAATTGAAGGTGTTCCAGGCAGGAAGATTAGTACTGACAAGGGTATAAAGACATAGTCTCAAATCTCCTTTGTGAGTTTTTGAGTAGTGGTTTATATTTCTAATATTATGTGTGAGATTTTCATAGAGGGCAGTGATAGTCATAAAGCCTTAAAGTGAACTCGTTGCATATGTTATCTTCAAATTTTTTGTGCTGAGTTGTTTTTTTTCCTCCTACACCTATAATTTTAACAGAAGTCAATGAAAAATTATTCTTTATGTGGTTGCTACTCTTACATTCTGTTTTCCAGGAATAGATATGCTTCAAAAATCAAGATATATTTAAGTTTA
Source organism: Pteropus vampyrus (assembly GCF_000151845.1). Lineage (NCBI taxonomy): Eukaryota > Metazoa > Chordata > Mammalia > Chiroptera > Pteropodidae > Pteropus > Pteropus vampyrus. Next base: position 2,401,423 of record NW_011889043.1, read on the forward strand.
CTTTTTTCCTTGAATATGCAGCATTTATACAGTTAGGGTTAAACAAAGCATGAGTACATTTTGAACATAATACATATCAGAGAGAAAATCTACCTTCTTGTAATGAAGCTTTGAGTATTCTTACTTGATAGCATCAGACCATCAGTGCCATTCTACAAGATATAGAAGAAAAACAAGAAAATTTATTGGAGTTTGAAATAAGAACCCCTGAAGATGCAGGTAAATATGGACTCATTCTTATGGACTCATAGTAAGTTTGATTATTTCTGACATCCAAGGTCATTGCTATCTCACTTTTTTAAGGTGTGTGTTTATTTCAAAGCTCACAGTGGCTGAAAATGTGGTCTTTTTTATGTGAGAGTAAAGTGACAGGAACGATCATCAGAAGTCAATGATGCAAACCAGTAGTTGATATAATAGCTGATGGTGATACTTCTAGAATCAAGGTATAGCATGAGTAATTTGAGGGACACTCAGAACCATCATCAGAGATAAGCCACTCCTGGTGATATGTTTAGATAAAAATGGGATAAAAAGCATAAGATAGTGATTAAAGATAAGATTGTGTTAATTCTTGGCTCTTCAGCTTCACCCAGCTATGACAGCTCTTAAAAACAGATCTGTGGTGGTGACAGAAGCAGAGATACCTTCCAAAGGAGCAGATATGTCTTACTGAATAGATGTCTTCCTGTTTACAAAACACTAGTGATTCAAAATAGTAAATTAGACTGATATCAGACCTAATAAATCTTAATTTCTCAAAACTTCAGTGAATGTTTGTAAACCTTTGATAGCTCACAGCTATGTTTTCTTGTGATTTACAAGGTAGAAAGCAGCTCCTGATAGATGCAGATCTGAATTAAAAGTAGTTAGCTAAAAATAAAGTACTTCATCAATCTTTTGTGTAGCAGGATACAACTGTTAGTTCATCTCTATCCTAACTCAAGTTGTATAGCCTTTTTAAAAAATTATTTCCTTTTAAATTATACCCATTCTACTTTTCATCCTAGCCTAACGCATGGTACAAGTTGTATTTCGAGGAAAATAAGTTGTATTTCGAGGAAAATAATAAAGTAATTTATACCCCCCAAAATATATATTTTATTTAGTATTTCTAATATCTAATGAATCTAAGATTAATTTTCCAAGTTTATAATTTTTTTCATTATACAAGGCATATAGTTACACCTCCAAAAATAATAAAGAAGAAGAAATATGCTAAAATTACCTACTGTCGCTCCACAGTATTTTGATGTATTTGTTTCCTTTTTTCCCCCTAAGAACATAGTTATAGTTATACCTCAGTAAAGTTGTTAAAAATATAGTTTGGTCATGCTAGATATGCTATTTTTACGTTCTTTTTTCCCGAAGTCATCATCCTTAGCGGTTCTACAGTATCCTGTTCAGTAAATGTTCCGTGGTTTATTACTTAATTTTTAATGTTGTTGAGCATTTAGATTTCTTCTAATTTTTTGTGACTATGCTACAACACAGCTTTTTTCTGGATTTACAATTATCTCCTTAGGTAAGATTGACAGAGTGGAATTATTATTGGGTCAAAAGTATATAACATTTAAAAAATCTATTGATTCATATTGATAAATTGATTGTCTAAAGAATTACATACAAATTTGCACTTCCACTAACACAGATTAGTGTTTGTTGTTCTTTACACTGTTAATAGCTCAGCATTTTCATTTAAAAGAATTTTACTAGTTTAATAACAAAACGTACCTCATATTTCCTTTGCCTTATTGACTATTAATGGTATTTTTTTCACTAGTTTTATTTCCTGCTTTGTGAATTGACTGTTCCTTTTTGTCTGTTAAAAAATTGGAGTCATTTTATGTAATCATATTGTTGACCCCTTTTCTACCATAACTGCTGCAAATACTTTTTTCAGCCACTTAAATGTCTTTTTATTTGTAACATATGTTAGTTTGTTCTTAAATACATAAATTTTCAAAATTCTGTATAGTAAAATGTGTTTTTTTCTTTGCCATTTCTTTTAATATTTCGAAGATTAGAAACTTTTTTTCCTTCCCAGTCTGTGTAATTTAATTTTCTTCTATTATAACCAGTATGCAAATTGACTAATCATGATCCCTTTATTTTTGTTTCACTGCCCCTTTAAAGGAGGAGAGATAGCAAGGGGCCTAGAGTTCTTGGCTAGTGACTAAGTACCGACTGATTGGCTCCATCACTCTTTGACAGAGGTTTAAAACTAAGTCTCTTCAGAGCAGGCTCTTCTGAGGCTCTTCTGAAACTTCTACATGGGTGGCTCCTATGATGTGGCAGTGTACATTTTTTCCCCTCTGGCCTTCTCAGTCTCATCTCAGCTTCTATTTTTTCTGGTGGTCCATACTACATACACTCTTGCCCTCAGGTAGAAGCCCTCATCAGCAGGATCTCAGGGCAGGCTCCACACCAACTCTTCAGAATCCTGGCACCTTGTACTTTTAGTAGGGAGCACAGTTAATTCCCAGCACAGCAGCAACTTTCTCTTTGCTCTGCTGTGGGAGCTCCTTGCTCTTCAGGGTCTTAATCTCTAAATGTTCAAAGAGAAAGCCAGATATGAGTCCGTTATCACTTTGATTGAGAGTTATTATGCTCTCAACAATCCTTTGAAAAACTGCCCCCATAGGGAGGGAGAAGCCCCCTCACTTCTCACTTTTGCTTTTGAGTATGGAGATTCCCACTCAGTGAAGCAACAGCTCTCTAAAGAAATATCTTTACAAATTCACCACTTCCATATTCTGAAATCTTCTATATCTTTCATCTAGCTGAGGGGTTCAAGAATAATAAATCCCATTTTGTACATTTCCTTTTGTAAATTTTTATTAAAGATGTCTTGCATTCACTTTCATATCAGATGTATTTAGTGCCTTAACTGAACTGAGGCAGAAAAATGTGAACGTTTTGTTATTTTTTTCTAAGCATTTTAATTTTGTCATTCATCTAAAAATCTCTTTTCTACATATGGTATTAGATAAGGATAGAATAGTTTCCCCTCATAGGTTTTTCCTGCATTTGCCTACTCTTATTTGTTGAATAATTACTCTTATCCTCATTGTTTTATAATGCCTTATTATCATATATTAAAATCTTACACATATTAGGACAATTTCTAGGTTCTTTCTAAAATACCATTGATTAATTCAAATTCAGCGTTGTCTCTTTGATAAATAAGTACACAGTATCAAGATACATGTAAGATATCTTTATATCCTTTCTTGTAGAAATAAACTTTTAGGTTACTATGATAGTGTTATTTTTACCAGTGGTTTAAAATTCATTTGGAAAATCCAATGTGACAGGATATGTACATGATGTAACTACTTTCTACTAAATAGTATCAAATCTGCCAAACAAATTTATATCTAAATTCTTAATAATCATACTAGTTTCCCACTTGTTAGCACTTGTGTTACATTATGAAACTAATTCTTAGCCATAGTATTAGGGTGACAAAACTCCTCTGGGAACCCTGATTCTTTACTTATGAAATCATTTGTCTGATTTGCAAAGGGAGGTTATGGAACAAATTCCAACTCTGAACTCCCTGTTCTTTCCTACCACTAATTTTCTCTAGTTAAATTATATAGAAAATACGCATTGGTCTAAAAAATTAAGCAAAAACTTAAACAAAGCCAAAAGTGAAATGAATAGTAAGTAGCTTAAAAGAAATCAAATTTATTCATCTAAGCTTTTCAGTTTCCTACTTGGAAATCTGTATTTGGATATAATCGACATTTATGTGTAAGTCCTGTGGATTGTAGGGGAGTGCACAATGCCTTTACTTAAGAGGCAGTGGAAGAAAGTAGGAAATATCTAAGTAATTATTATAAAAGTTACTTTATATAGATCTAAGTGTTAAGTGTGAAGACAAGAACTGATAGCATGGTTCTTATTCTTAAATATATATAATATGTAGTTATATATAGTACAAATATGTAGAATAATACATGAAATAAATATATTAATATTTTTTACACACACAAATACCTACACTGCTACCAAACTATTAACAGCTATCTCTTTCATGGAGTAAAATAGAGATGAAGCAGGGGAAGGAGTAGGATACTTTTACTTTTCTTCTGTGTAAACATTCATATTGTTTGAAAAAAATTTTACAAGGATAATGTATTTTTTGTATTTAAAAAAAGCTAAATGATTTTAACAGATAAAATATTTATCTTCTTATTTATCTTCTTTATTCCCTTATTTTACACATAAGGAAGCTGACCATAGAGGTCATATGACTTGTTTGGGTTCACAGAGCTTAGTCAGTGGACGAGACAGCAGAATTAAAACTCAGGCTGGCCTGCTCTTTCTTGGCACAGTGTTTTTACACTTCAGGGTACTTCTATAGGGTGACATAATTCAGTAAGCCTTGATTTATATATTTGGGTCATTGATATTGGGGAAGAGGGCAGGGGAATGATCATCGCTTTTTAAAATTAACGGTAAGGCTGAGTTCTTTGTGATGAAATTTAACATTTGCTAGCTCTCAGTTAACCAACTTTTTACTTTATTACCATGTTTCTAGAACAATACATCGAAAAGATGTTAGAGATAAAAGAGGTTATGGATAATGTGCTTGCCAAGCAAAAGGCTGTAAGGGACGATCTGGCTAAAAAATACAGGTGAGTGAAAAAATAGGAGTGCTTTAGAGTTTTCGCAATTTACCCATTTTAAGTTACAGTAGTAAGGCCTAGAATTTCTTAAGAATACAAATATTTCTTAGTACCAAAAAATGACTTTATGAGGTCATCTAATCTATGACCTGCATACGGAATCGTACTTCCCAGAAAGATATTTTTCATCTTTATTACCTGAAATATTCAGAAAACAACATTTTAGTGCCTTAAAAAGTTGTCTGCAGCCAAGAATTTTATAAAAGCCTTTCTGGTCATGAATCCCAAACCTAAGTTTTTTTCCTTTGTAAACTCAAATTTTTTACATTAAAAAATTTTCTTTTTGCTATCATAAAAGTCCTTCTGAGCAGTTCGTGGTTTTGTGTTCCTCTAAATTCTCAGGATTCTTAAGGAATTTTATCCTGATTATATTGGTTATATACCTCTTCACATCCTTTTTTGAGAAAGATGCTATATATTTTTTTTCTTATTTAGGAAATATTTTTTTATTAGTTTTCATAGACTTAGCTACATATACCCCCTATTGTTTTTTTTTCTTGGAATGAGAACTTTTAAAATCTATTCTCTTAGCAACTTTCAAATGTATAATACAGTATTATTAACTATTGCCACCATACTGTGCATTACATCCCCATGACTTATTTATTTTATATCTGAATGTTTGTCCCTTTTGACCAACTTCACCCATTTTGCCCACTACTCACTTCTGGCAACCACCAATCTGGTCTCTATTATATTTATGAATTTGGGGTATATGTGTGTATGTGTGTGTATATAGATTCCACATATAAGAGATCATAGAATGTCTTTCTTTGTCTGACTTATTTCACTTAGCCTAATACCCTCAAGGTCCATCCATGTTGCCACATTTGGCAGGATTTCCTTCTTTTTATGGCTGAATAATATTCCACTCTGTGTGTATGTGTGTGTGTGTATCATATTCTCTTTATCCATTCATCCATTATCCTCATGTCTTAGCTATTGTGCATAATGCTGCAATGAATGCAGATATCTTTTCGATCCTATTCTTTATTCACATGTAATCTTTCTGATTTTTTTTATATTTTTGTCTTATGATTTAACATATATTACATACTCAAATTTTTTCTGAGCTTATTTAAAAATCAGATTTTTATTTTTTTATATAAATCTATATCCTGAGTTTGCTTTTCTTTCTAGTGAATAAGTACCATAAATTCCTTTCTATTTCTTGTTTTTCCTGACAGTGTAAAGCATGTGAGCTTGTAGGACCTACAGATTGGTAATTGGCTACAGGATATTTTCTAGGGGACTTTGGAGACGCCTAGCTTCAGTTTTTCTTTATATCTTATGATTAACAAGATACCTAGAATTTTGAAAGTTCCTGATTAGTTAGTGTTTCAAGTGTAAATCTTTATTAATATTGCAATGAGGCATAAAATCTTGTAAACTAATGAGCACTTTTGTTTTTCTGTATGAATTCTTTGTTTCACAGTTTTTAATGTAATATTGTTACCTTCTTTTTTTTCTATGTAGCTTCTTGCATTTTATGCTACCAGCTGTTTACTAATCCAATTTCTTCTTGCTGCTTCTTCCACCTATATCCATTACTTAACACCCAGTCTACTTCAAGTTCACGACCAACAACTCTAAACCATGATAGGAGAAACAGACATCACTTTTATCACTTTTCTTAAAACAGCTGCTCTAACAGGGTGGTCCCTAATAGTCCCTGACACCATTTCAAGGAGTTTGTGAAGTCAAAACTATTTTTCTAATAATACTAAGATGTTATTTGCCCTTTTTGCTCTCATTCACTCGAGTGTACAGTGGAATTTTCTTGAGGCCACTTTTCTTAATGTGTGATATCATCACTCTAATAGCTAAAGGAATGTATGCTTGTGTGTTCTTGTGTTTTAAAATTTTCTTTTTTCATTTTCTAAAACAGCAAATATTGATAGATATAACCCATATAAACAAAAGCTCTTTGGGGTTCCTCAGTAAATTTTAAAAGTATAAAAAAGTTCTGAGACCAAAAAGTTTTGAACTACAGGAAACAGGGTGTTTAATATCCTGAAGGTGCCAGTGAAATAGGTGGGTATAACCAAAAGGCAGAAGTGTGGATGAGTCATTTCCTCTCACTTAGTCCTCAAGCCCCTGAGAGATGTGGTTTTGGGGGAGCACACAGGATAATGCTTGTCTGGGTAGTCCCTTTGGACTTGAAAATGCCTCAGTACAGGTTCAAAGTACAATTACAGTAATTACTTGATGAACTGACATTTCTCAGATCTAGCTCAGGTATAATTACTCACAAAACAATCTCACTCCTCCATAGCTAATTAGAACTTGAGTAGAACTTGAGTAGAACTTACTCTCAATATTTACACTTTAAGCAAATAAACAAACTCCAAACTTAATGAAAAGTGTTCCTCCTAGGCCATCAATTGCTACCTTCCAACTACAAGACTAGTAGATATTGAGATAGACAACCCGAATTTTGTTTCTCTTTTAGGGCTGACTGACAGCTGATAATGATATGAATAAAAATGTGGATAACCACTCTGTCACCTCCTTAAAAAGGCAAACACTTACCTTATGAGTCCGTTTCTTCAAAAGGGAAATACATTGCAAAGACAAGCTCTTGTGTACTTCAAGCTGATCAAATTTAAATTGAGATAAAGTACCTTTAAAATATAAATGACTGCTAAAAAACATTTTCTGCTATGTTTGTATTTTTTGTCTCTTTTTTTTTCTTTCTCTAGGGTGTCCATAGAATCATTTAAGCATGGTGTCCTGAGAGAACAACTTGCTAACTTGGCCACAAGACAGAAGAGCCTTTTAGTAGCGGCAAAAAAACAGAAAAAAATAAGCCAGAAAATTCAAAACTATAAGAATGTTACATCTTTATCTGGTCTTAGTTTGAAGAAGCTGCCATTCAGCTCCCAGATCTCTAGTGAAAAGGACAGCCAAGAGTTTACCAGTCTAGAAAATTCAGTGCAGCCCCAGTCAAGTTCACTTTCTCCTGCTAGCCGTGTTTGTGGAAACATACAGGAAACACAGTTGTCTCGGGAAAGGTGGAACAACAGCCAAAATACCAACACTTGTCTAAATTTAAAGACAGCAAGAAGGGAAGAATTTTCTGGAAATGAGCTGAATTCTAAACAAAATGTCAGTGACTGTAACTTGGATGAGTTACCAAAATCCCGATCTTCAGATGGCACTAAGAAGATTAAATTACCATCCCAACCTGTTGCTTTTATTGCTCAAGCAGAATGTTCACAAAAAGAAAATGATCTTACAGAAACAATAGCCAACGGATATGAATCCTGTAGTCCTTCAGCACTAACTGGCACATTAAATATTTCAGAAACCACAAGTACACCTGCCCAAAATGATGCCCAGACATCAGCTGTTGTTTGTGGTCAGGCATTTTCCAACTGTGATCCAAAAAGAGGAAACAGGAAAACCGCTTCCCAGCAACCACCTAGGAGGGCATCAGAAACCCTGACCCATCAAGGGATTGATGACTTAGGCTGTGATACTGGGCATCAGATGAAACCATATCTTAAAAAATCAGCTTTTGCTGCTCCACATGCAAATGACAGCCAGAGCACCTCTTCCCCTGGGTCTGGCTGTCCACATATTACAAAAAAGCCTTCAAACCAGAGCACAGCTTTGAAAAAGAAATGTATGCAGATAAAGGATCTGATAGTACTAGGAAGAATTAACCCAGGAAATATTTTGGAATTCAAAACACAGGTACCTATTTTTTTCTCTAAAACTATGTAGCTTCCCCCAATAAGAGATAAGTATAAATTCATCTTACATAGAAGCTCAATTTGGTTTTTTGTTTTTGTTTTTTCCTGAATTAATACCTGGTAATTCAGTTTTTAATTCAATTTCCAGGGCTTTCTCATTCTAATCTACCACAATTTTTAATTCATAGGTTAGTCTCTTCATCTCCACCTGGATTTCTTTACTGGAAATCAGGCACCCTGTTTGGCCTGAAAAGTGGTCTTTTGGCAGTAAAAGTTGAGGGAAGTGATCTGGATTGCATAATCCAGTACCATTTCGTATCTATTCATGAGTTAGTTCCTTTCTTGTTTTCTCTCTTAAGTCTGTGGAGTCAATTTGAATTACCATCAGATTTTGTCTCATCGTTTGAATGTTTCCTTTTATTTTAAATTTGGTAATATGGTAAAAATGTGAGACAGTAAATTGGAGTTGTTTCTCAAGGCATTTCATAGCCATCCTTACTAATTGATCTTTTTTCCTATGGTCCTTTTCTGCTGCCTGGAAAACATCAGGATTGTAGGCAACATTGATGATTGTGTAAACATCTGATGTCTCAGACATTTCTAGTCTGCCAGCACTTAGAGGTCCTAAATGAATGGTTGATTAGGAGGCTGGAATCCTTTTCCACCGACATAGGTTGATAAAAAGTATTTTTTCTTTTGGTTTCAAAATTCTGGTTTGCAGACAGATCTGTGGTTCTGGGGCAGCACAGAGCTGTTTCTTTTCTTTTAGCTGCTGTCGAATGAACTTCTCATAACTCTCAGGGTGACTTTGAGACAGGTCATCTAGGACATTCCAGAATTGAGTAACTCGCATGAGTGGACCTTTTGAGGATGATTTCATGATCGAGGTGAACAGGCCTCTTGGTTCCTTCAAAGTTCAATTTGTTTTTAGAAACAAAAAGTGACTTAGAGTTTGGGTAAATCTGACTCAATTAAAATAATATCTCATATGCATAAAATTAGAGGAGGAAAAAAAGTTCTGCTAGAAATGCCAGCAAGAGAGGCTTCCTCTACCCTTTCCCCCATTCACTTTTTGAAAGAGGAATCAGAGTGGCAAAGATTGCAGCGTCCAGGATGCTTCCTTGCCTATGAACCGATCCGACAGATACTGACTCAGGCTAACTGGAACTTAATCTGAATGACCCCTGTTTCCAACCCTTTCTGTTTCTGGATAATAAGGCTTTTCCTAGTTAATAAGGTTTATTTATAAGTTAGTAGCAAAAATCAATTTTCAACTCCAAACAATAATTTAAAGATCCCTTGATGTTCCCGTTTGCTTCCCTGTCAACCAATTTATTGCTAAGTAATACCTACCTCAGAATTAGCCAAGGCAAATCAAATTTTATTTGGTAAAATTAGTTAAATTAACTCATATTTTGAAAGTTGTGGTTACTTCTTCTCTGGATCAGCTATAATAAAATTTTAATGTAATTTTCATATTTCAGCTATTTTTTCTTTAACAGCTTTATTGAGATGTAATTGAATCTAGTACACTACACATATTTAAAGTAAAGTTTGACAAGTTTTGACACATGTATACACCTTTGAAACCATGACCGCAGATAAGATAATGAACATATCCATCACCCCAAAAAATTTCTTCGTGTTCTTTTATACACCTCCTTCATCCCCTCCCTTTCCATGCTCTTTGGACAATTATTCATCTACATTCTGTCTCTATTCATTTATTTACATTTCTAAGAATTCTGTATAAGTGGAATTACACCATATGTATTTAGTTTTGACTAGTTTCTTTCTCTGAGCATAATTTTTTAAGATTCATCCTTGTTGTAATATGTATCAATTGTTTATTCTTTTTGTTGCTGAGTAATAGTCCATGTATATGCTACAGAATGTTTATCAGAATGTTTATCAGAATGTAGTATGTATATGCTACAGAATGTTTATCAGTTCATCTGTAGTTGACATTTAGGTTGTTTCCAGTTGTTGGCCATTGCAAACAAGTTTTGGTATGACATACATAGGCTTTCATTTTTCTTGGGAAATACTTAGCAGTGGAATGAATGGCTGGATTACATATGGTAAGTGTATATTTAACGTTTAAAGAAACTGCCAAAGTTGTTTGTAACCTTTTTACATTCCCACCAGAGTTAAAGTTCCTCAACATCCTTACTTAGTCAACACTTAATACGATTGGTCTTTTAATTTTAGCCATGCTAACATGTGGTGTAGATGTATGTATGTATGTAGTATATAAATATATACAGTAGTTCATCACTGTGGTTTTAATTTGCATTTAATAATGATTAATTATATTCAGCTTCTTTTCATGTACTTTTTACATCCATATTTATTCTTTGGTGAAGTGTCTATTCAAATCTTTTATTTTTTTATTGGTTGCCTTTTTTATTATTGAGTTTTCAGAATTTTAAATAATACATTTTGGGTATAAGTCTTTAATCAAGCATATACTTTGCAGATGTTTTCTTCTGGTCTGTGGCTTGTGACTTGTTTTTTTTATTCTCTCAATATTGCCTTATAAAGAACAGAGTTTAAATTTTGATGTCCAATTTATCAATGTGTTCTTTCATTGGTTATGTTCTTGGTATTATATCTAAGAATAATTTAACCCAAGATTACAAAGATGTTTTTGGAATTCTAAATTCTTATAGTTTTCTAGAATTCTTATAGTTTTAGGTTTACATTTAGAGTATGATTCATGTTTAATTAATTTTGATATATGTTACAGAGTAGGATCCCCATTTATAGTTTTGAATTTGGATATTCGGTTTTCCCAGCAGCATATGTTGAAAAAAGTATTCTCTATTGAATTGCCTTTGCACCTTTGTAGAAAATCAGTTGTCCATATATGTGCCTATTTCCAGACTCCCTATTCTGTTTCATTGATCTTTTATCTGTCTTTTCATCACTACTGTCTTGATTATTGTAGCTGAATAAGTCTTGAAATCAGATAGTGTTAGTCCTCCAGTTATGCTCTCCTTTTTCAAAAATATTTTGGCTATTCCAGATCACTTGCAATCCTATGTAATTTTAGAATGAATTTGTGAATTTTTAAAAGGCTGCAGTTATTTTTATTGGTATTGAGTTGAATATATAGATTAATTTGGGAAGAAATGACATCTCAGCAATATTGAGTTGTCCAATCCACGAACATGGTAGAGCTCTCCATTTATTTAGGTCTTTTTAAATTTTTCTCAGCAGTGTTGGAGTCAGTACACGGGTCTTTCACAGCTTTTATCAGGTTTATTCCAAAGTATTTTATATTTTTGATAGTATTGTATGTAATATTGCTTTTTTTTGTTGTTTTTTATGAACACATTGGTTAACGAAATCCAGTAAGTTTCAGGTGTACAATTTAACAATAAAGCATATATATATTGCATTGTGTGTTCACCTCCCATAGTTAGATTTCTTTCTGTCACCACATATTTGACCCCTTTTACCCTATACCCCCCCGCCCCTCTATCCCCCAATATTGTTTTTTAAATGCCAACTTTTGGTTACGTATTGCTAATATGTAGGAATACAATTGATTTTTATATATTAAGATCTTATCCTATAACCTTGCTATACTGACTTTTAAATTTTGGGTGATTCCATTGGATTTTACTATACAGATGATAATGAATAAAGGCAGTTTTACTTCTCTCTTTCCAGTATGAAAATTATTTCTTTTGTTGACAGACTGCACTGGCCAAAACCTCCGGTACAATGTTAAAATAAAATGGCGAGATCAGACTTCCATTTTTTTTCCTAAGATAAGACTATTTTTCTTAGGGAGAAAAAAAATCAGTCTTTCACCATTAAGTATGATATTGTAGGTTTTTCAAAGATGCTCTTTAGCAGGCTGAGGAAGTTCTCTTCTCTTCCTAGTTTCATGAGTGTATTTATCATTAAAAGGTGTTGGACTTTGTCAAATGTTCTTTCTGCATCAATAGGATAATCATTTGATTTTTGGGTTTTATTCTGTTGATCTGATATATAACATTAATTGATTTGGAGGTGTTAAACCAACCTTGCATTCTTTTGAGAGTGGATAAATTCCACTTGGTCATAGTATATAATTCTTTTTATATGTTGCTGGATTCAGTTTTCTAGTATTTTGTTGAGGATGTTTGTACCCATATTCATTAAAGATACCGATCAGTAGTTTTCTCGTGTTCTCTTTGTCTGGTTTTGGAATCAGGGTAATACTAGTCTCATAGAATGAGTTCAAAAGTGTTTTCTATTTTGGAAGGAGAGTTTGTGAATAAGAATTAAGTCTTCTTTAAGTGTGATAGTAATCAGCAGTGAAGCCATCTGTACCTGGGTTTTTTCTTTGTGGGTAGGGTTTTTTTATTATTATTAGCTCAATCTCTGCTTATTATGGGTTTTTTAAGATTGTCTATTTCTTCTTGAATCAGTTTTGATAGTTTGTATCTTTCTAGGAATTCATCCATTTTATCTAATTTACCTAATTTATTGGCATAAAGTTATTGATAGTTTCTTTTAAAGCCCTTTTTATTTCTGTAAGGTCAATAGTAATGTCGCCATTTTCATTTCCGAGTTTAGTAATTTGAGTCTTCTTATTTGCTTTTTTGGTCAGTCTAGAAGGTTTGTTAATTTTGTTAATATTTTTAAAGAACCAACTTTTGATTTTGTTGATGTTCTTATAGTTTTTCTATTGTCTGTTTTATTTATTTTCACTCTAACATTTATTATTTCCTTTCTAGTGCTTCTTTTGTGTTTAGTTCGCTCTTCTTTTTTCCAGTCTTCAGTGTAAGGTTAGGTTATTGATTTGAGATCTTTCTTTTTTAATATAGTCATTTACAGCTATAAATTTTTCTCTATTCACTGCTTTTGCTCCATCTCATAAGATTTAGTCTGTTGTGTCTTCATTTTCATTCATCTCAGTATTTTCTAATTTGCCTTTTGATTACTTCGTTAACCCATCAGTTATTTAGGAGTGTGTTGTTTGAGTTTCACCTAATTGCGAGTGTCCCATTTTTCTCCATTATTAATTTCTAATTTTATTCCATTGCAGTTAGAGCCTACTTTGTACTATTTCAGTCCTTTTAAAGTTTTTTGAGATTTATTTTGTGACTTAGCTTATACATGGCCTATCCTGGAGAATGTTCCATGTGCACTTGAGAAGAATATATATTCTCCTATTGTTTGAAGAAATTCTCTATAGGTGCTTGTTAGGTCTAGTTGGTTTATAGTGTTACTCAAGTTTTCTGATTTCTCATAGATCTTCTGCCTATTTGGACTACACATTATTAAAATGGGGTTTTGAAGTCTCTGACTATTATTGTGGAATTGTCTGTTTCACCCTTTATTTTTATTTTTATTGTATCCAAGACCTTGCGAAATTTACTTTTTTGGGTGCTGGATAGTTTTGCATTCTTATAAATATTTTGGAGATTTATTCTAGGATACAGTTAAGTTGCTTGGACCCAGTTTGATCCTTTTGTGTCTTGCTTTTAAGATTTATTGGGCAGGATTAGAGCAGTGTTTAATGTAGGGCTAATTATTTCCCCCTACTGACTGAAGCAAGAGTCTTCTGTGTACCCTACCAGTGCCTCATAAGTGTTGAGGTTTTTCTAGTTTTGCTGTTGGGTACAGGTACTATTTCCGACCTTTGAGAATGCCAACTGCCATTAACCTCTAATCCTTTCAGGTGGTTCTTTTCCTAGACTTCGGTAATTTCCTCACACACATAACCAATCACAATTCAGCTGAATAATTAAAGAAGACTATCTGAAGATCTGCAGAATTCTCTCTCATTGTATTTCTCTGTTCAGTACTCTTTCCTGCAAACTCTAGCTATCTTGCCTCTCTAAACTCTGCTCTGTCTCTTCAACTCAGAAGGTCCACAGGTTTAGCCTAGATTCCCTCTCCCTGTACCATGACCTGGAAACTCTGAAGGCAGTGAGCTGGGACAATTATAGGGCTTACCTCATTAATTTCTCACTTCTTAGGGATGACTGTACTTGTTGCCTGATGTTTGGTATATTGCAAACCATCGTTTCAAATATTTTGTCCATTTTTTGGTTGTGTAAGGTATTAGGGTAAATCTTGCCCTGTTATTTCATGGCCAGAAGCAGAAGTTCACATATTTCATCTGTTTTTTAATATTAATCTTTATTTTATTTTTTCCTTCAGGAGGCTACCCACAAAGCCAGTGTTTTATTGAGTGGTAAAATTAAGGTAGAAAATGGTCAGATTTATCAAAATCCAGTCACCTGGCTCAAAGATCTTCTAGGAGGTGATAGTTATGTGACCTGGAATTACGCTTGGAGTAAGGTGGGTCATTAAGTTTATCTTTAACTTCAAATGGAAAGGTACATTTTTTAAAATGATAAAACTACATCTGAAAGTTTTCTAAGTTTTTGTCCTCATGTGTCCCTTCTGCAACATGCTACATGCTTTCTCCCACAACTCCTGTTTGCCAGAAATCCCTCGGGCAAGGTTGCATTGCTGACTGAGCCTCTCTTTTCTTGTTCTTCACTTAGAAATTTGAATGCCCCCAATTTTCCTGACCTCAAGTGATTTCAAATCTTAGTGACTCCACCTAGAAAATTTGAGACCACTGGCGTATTAAAATTTAGTTAATTTGTTATCAGTATTCTTACAAAATCTTCCCCTAAAGACAGAAGGAATGAGCAAGGAGCCTAAGACTCACAGAAGTTATGGTGCACCTTTATGTTTGAGCATAGTTTTATCTATAAATTGCAAGTCCCCCAAAAAGAAATATTTCTTTTCATTCAGACTTCCCAGACTTAGTAGCCTCCTCCTTAGTTCTGTCTTCTGCCTTATAAGCCCAGGTTAACCACCAGTTTAAAGACTATTAATGACTGACACACCCTTGAGGTCCAGTGATCAGCCACCTCTAGATATCTGTGGCACCACTGAAGGCAACAGTCTTTCAGTGATTCACCCAGAAAAATGTGAATAATTGAACAGCCACCATTACTGTTTCACAGAATCGCAGACACCGCCAGCCTTCACTAGCTGTTGCAGGAAGCTTCAGCACGCCACTGATAGAAGGCGCCGTTTCCTCTCTTCTTTTTTTGTTCAACTCTGCTCGGCCCACCCTTCCTCCGAGCTCCTACTTTTTGATTGCGTCCCTAAATCCTGCATTCTGGTCTCCTAGACCTTTGTGGCAAGTGCTTCCAAAACTGTTTCAGTTCCTTCACTTCTGTCAGCACATTTTGGATTTTCTCTGCTTTCTAGTCTGTCTCTCTCTTTTTTTTTCCTATGGAAGTTTTTCCCCCCCACCCCCCACAATCCCTGGAGTCAACAGCTTATCTGCTTTTAACTCACCCTGCCCAATCCTTTACATGGATTTATAAATCACAGTTGCATGTTAGTGTAACTTTGATTTATAAATTTGCATTTAACCCATGGAAATTCCTTTTTTATTACAGTTTCTTAAGTTTATGACAGGTTAGATTATTTTGCTGGAACTGACTCTATACTTACAACATAAATAAGGTACTTTTGAGTTTGACATGCCTCTGCTTCAGTGTGCCTAGAGTTGACTCAGGTCTCCCACCCTTTTTCTCTACTGGAACTGCTGCATTTCCTGCTTTTGAATAGTTGGCTGTGACATCATTTGGCTCTTACTCTGTACTTGTGCCTCATTTGCATTATCACATTGCCTCTGGTCTTTTCTCATCACCATGTCAATTAAAGTTATATTGTTTAACACCTATGTGATAGTGAGGCCAAATGCAATGTGGGAAGTACAATTAGGGCAATTCTGGGATATAAGATATTCATACATATTATCTGAAAAGGATTAGATTTTTAAAAATTATCCCCAAAACAGAAACAGTGTTTAAAATTACTATAGGCTGTGTATGTACTCTTATTAAATACTCCAGGCTGAGAAACACTACCCCAATGAGTTTCTTTACAATATTTAAAAGCCTCTTTTAAAGTTTACTACAGAAACTGCCTCTACCTCCTCTTGTCTTGGGGTAACTCCTGAATTCACAGTCACTTCATCATGAAAGGAGCTTTTTTTACATTGGCAAATGTAAACATTTCTACTGACTAGTTCTAAGAATGTTAGTGTGGCTATGGAGCCAGGAGTGGTTGGTTGTCAGGCAAGAAATGCCAGAAAACTGGGTCTTGCCCTGCATCAGACAGAATGACAGGGCCACTAGACACAGAGATGACTCATACTTCCTACCCAAGCAGCTGGGCTTTTAGCAAGGAAATCCTGATGCTACGGCATCACTATTTGTTCTCACTGCCACAGTCTCCTAGCTATTAGGCATCATCCTGAGGTGACAGAGAGATCTCTGGGTAGGAGACAGGAGATTAAGCTTGTTCCAGATTCCACCCTCGATAAATTATATGATGAGGGCAATGGTTTTCCATCCTGGCTACATGTTAAAATCACTTGGGAAGCCTTTAAACACTACCAATGCCTGGTGGACCCCAGCCCCATAGGTTCTGATTTAGATTTGCATCTAATGAAATTTAGTCGAGGAATCAGAATTTGAGTCATAGGCAGATGGGACGACTGTTTGCCTACGTGCTTTAGCCAACTGGAGCATGAGCACTATTATGAAATGGACAGTTTCCAGAATTGACCTAGTGCCTGTTCATTTAGAGATCTATTCATTACTATCCTTGTTCAATAAATTATTCCTGCCATGTGGAAAATAGATTTTTAACTCAGTGGATTTTCTTAAAGCTTTGTTATGTTCTTTGTATGTCTGGATTACCCCAGTAGTATGCTTAAGATCTCCAAAGCTACTAAGGTACAATTTTACTACCTTATGTTACCCAGCACTAACTGATAAAAATGTACTCTGAGATATAGGTAAAAACATACCGAGCCTGCACATTGATGAGCGCTTAAGGTGTATTGGATATCGTCAAAGTATAACGTGAACAAAATTTTATTGTTTTCTAATTGATAGTTATTTGGAGAACTGACAGATGACATTCAGGGGCCTTGTCTCTCTTTCTTCCCTGGCACGTGAGGAGGGGTTAGCACACTGAGTAGGCCAGAGCTGTTTCATTTACATCCAGTCTTTGTTTGGGATTGAGCTCAAAGGGTGCCTAACCCTTCCAGATCCCCTTGGCCTTCCTTGCTCTGTTCAATAACAAGCATTTATTGAGCACTTAGGATGTGCTAGGCAGTATGCCAAATGCTTTTCCTCTGTTAACTCTTTTAATCCTCACAACTTAATAAGATGGAGGTACTTTCTTTACAAATGCACAAACTGAGACTCAGAATTTAAGAATCTTGCTTAAGAGCTGAGATTTCAGAGTTTTTTTCCAGTATTATCAGGCACTATGTGAAGCGCTGGAGTATAAAAATGAATATGACACAGACGCTGGCCTCAAGGAGCTTATATTTTAATGGAAACAGATACATTAACACATAATTTCATTTAAATATATCAAGTGCCTTGACAGAAATATGAACACAAAAGTTATGGGAGCCTAGACAAGGAGGGTCATTACTTGAACTTAAATGTTCTATGAAGGCTTCCGGGAGGAAAGGATATTCAAACTGAGACATGATGGTTTAGCTACAGTGCACTTAGCTTCTGGGGGTGTATTATCAGACTGCCCTAGAACTGAGTGGAGAACCCAAGGACACTCAGGCCTAGAACATTTCTGGCAGATGTTTGCCAGTCTGCCTCAGTCCAGCCCATTCATGTGTAGATATTTCTAAGCTCTAATCTTTTGAGCTGACAAATAATAGCTATGTTCACAAACAAACCAAAACAAAAAACTTGGATATATAGACCCAAAATGTTATTA
>NW_011889043.1:2420729-2423362 GCF_000151845.1 Pteropus vampyrus
CAGTACATGTACCCTAGAATTAAAAAAAAAAAAACATACATTATATATATGTATATGTATATATACACACACCACAATTTGTTAAGTCATTCATTCTTTGATGGACATTTGAGTTATTTCCACTTTTTGGCTCTTGGGGATAGTGTTGCTATGAACACATGTATACATATTTTTCTGGGTACCTGTTTTCAGTTATTTTGGGTATATACCTAGCATTGCTATATTCTATAGTAATTATATGTTTAACTTTTTGAAGAACAAACTTTTCCACAGCAACCGAACCATTTTACATTCCCACCAGTAGTGTAAGGATTGCAGTTTCTCCATATCCCCACCAACATTTGTTATTTATTGTTTGTTCACAGCACTCCATTTTTAACCACAATTGATTCCAAGAGAATTTTAAGAAATTTCACTTTCTGTCACATTTTTTTTTTCTCTGGATATATGCTGTACTTACTTTGGGTAGATTTTTTTTTTTAAGTGTCACATAAAGGTAGAAAAATGGCATTTTTTCCTTCCTCCAGGCATGATTTGGTTTCCCATATTTTCTAAAAGCATACTAAAATAAATCTGCTTATTAGTATAAATGAATATACTTTATCTGATGAAATAAACCTTAGCCTAAGAAAACTGAAGAGAATGGAATCTTCACCAATTAGCAGATTTTGAAATGACCTTGGAAGGGGCAGCTCACATTTTCGAAAAACAGATATAACTAATATTATATTGCTTTTCTCTGTTATAGCACCTCCTGTTTTTTTTCCCAGTGTCCCTGTCTCATACTAGCAGGGGATAATATAAGCAGAGAGGAAGTAGAGAAAAGAAAATGATAATATTGTGATAACCAGAGTCAAGAACCAAACAGGGATTACTATCACCAAGGTTTTTCCCTTTCTTACAGCAAACTCCAATAATTCAAAGTACTTTCCTCTCCTGATTTGATACCTAGTCCACCCTAACTTCTTAGGGTCCTTCTTTGTCTCCAGAACTGGCTTCAGAATACGATGCATTTTCCCCAGTTTTTGAAGACAGCCTCAAATGTGCTTTTTATCATTTGGGGGAAACAGATCTGTTAAAACAATTGTGGGGAAGTTACAGGGCTTAAAAGACTGAAAGGAGTTTTTGTAACAATTCATGGGCTTTGAATCCTAACTTTGAATGTAGATCTCCTAATCAAATCTTGGAGTAGGGTCCAGGGACCTAAATTTTTAAAGTGATTCATATACAGCCAGCCTGACTATAGACTTTGAATGACTAGTAGTGTCTGATTCGTTATGCAGATAATAATTTGAAAACTCTTGATATATTCAGCCCATCACTTTGATGCCAAAGCACACCCTGTTGCTTTCTCTCCTCCTCTCCCTCTTTCTCTTCCCCCTCTCTCCCTCTCCCCCTCTTCCTCCCCCTCTCCTTCTCCCTCTCCCTCAAACAGACACACACACACACACACACACACACACACACACATACACACACGCGCGCGCATGCACGCACGCACAACCACAATTGAAGGAAAGCCAAGCAAACTCTTTCTCCTCCTAGATTCTAACCTCGAGTCAAAGCGGAAATGTAGGTACTTCCTTATATCACAAAGATTATCTGTTCCTCAGATTTTCTAATTCTAGGCAGGCATTTCCAACTCTAGCCTTCTTCAGAAGGCTCATAATTACCCTGTTAAGTGAGCATAAAATAAAAAATGGTTTCCGAACTGATACTTCTGTTTTCTGCAAATATAAACAGTTCCTTGTTACTAATTTCTTTGAAGAAATTCTGTATTTTCTTTCCTTCAGATATTTCAAAAAAATATTACTGCTAATTTGAGAACTATAGAGATGCCAGTATGCCAACCAGCTCATTGCTACCTACATCTGGAACTAGGAATCTACAGGCATGTCCCTGCTGGCTTTCTGTAGGCTGTGGTTGGAGTTTTATTTGAATCTTTTTGATTTAGGCTTTTTTTGTACCTGGTTTTGTGGTACCAAAGACCTGGCAAGTTAGAAAAATGTAAACTCTCTAACCCTATTACAAGCAAAGCATTCAGGAGAGAATCTTTTCCCCTCTTTTGCATATCAGAATGTAGTCATGGAAGTCATGGCTCTGCAGGGAAAAGAAGTCCATATGGATTTCATCGGCCAACTTCAGGTCATAAACCCAATCAGTTCTCTTACACTTTTGATGATCATTCACTTCAGAATAGTTGTTTTTTGGGGAATAAGGAGACTAGGGAGAGCCATTTACATTCCCCATAACTAGGATCACCATGCATTCCAGTTTGACCAGGGAAGTCTCTAACCCAGCAAAATTATTAGTAGCACTCCTTTTCACTTTCACGTGTGCGTTGTTTATGTGACCCAGTACAGGAATCAAGCAAATAGGTGTTGGAAAAAAATGGAATTTGGACAAGGGTTTTTTTTTTTTAAGAAAAGGAGGGAAACTTTTCAATTTCATTTACTTTAATAAAAAATATATAGATTTTAACATACTACTGTGCAAATAGAGGGTCAAATCTTATATATCAAATGCATATCACTCTATATTATAAATAATTGCTGATTACCTACTTTTAATCCCTGGATAAACTGAGATCTTTGAGCTTAGAGAGACTATTATGGGATCTTGCTTCCTATTAT
>NW_011889043.1:2425222-2428009 GCF_000151845.1 Pteropus vampyrus
CCCTGCACACTTTATGTATAAAATCAAGTACCTCAAACCCAATGCAGCTTAAGGAACCACCTCTTAAATTTTAATTTTCCCCAAATAATGAGGGCTTAAATAGTTTTAAAATTCAAAATGTCATGTTCGACTTTATTTCTTGATTCCAGTACAGCCTCACAGATGGCTTTTGATCTTACCAATGAATATATAAAATTATTCATTAATAAATATCAAACCGTATAACACTCCACCACCATTTTTATCCTTTAGGATCCTTTATTTTTAAAAGGCATTGAACTTTGTATTTAAATAGCTATGATACAGTTTTCCTCAATCATATTTTTACAATCTATTAAAATAATTCTTAATTATTTGGCCTTTGATGGGAATTACATTTCTAATTCAGAATGAGAATGTATATGTAAATGTTCATTTCCATTTATAACTAGAGTAGCAAAGTTTCATCTCATAATTCTAACAAAATGTAGAATACTTAGTTTGTAAGAGTAAGTTCTGGAAGTCTGAGTTCAATAATTTTAGTGTTAGAAGTGAACCTTATATAGCAACTAGTCTTGGGCTTGTTTTACAGATGATGAAACTAAGAACCAGAGAGGTAAAATGGGTTCAATGAAAGAGTACATGGGTTAGTGATGTTTCAGAGGTGAACTATCAGTTAAAATAATGAATCTGATTATTCTTATTTTTGATCTAGTAAAGGAAAAAAATTTATTTAATTAGAGGAAAAAGAGGAATAAAAGTTAAAATTATTTTTACCCTTATTAACTTGTCATTTTGAAGTGCTAATTTGGGCAACTAGCTAACATGAATGGTTGCATGAGCCCTCTCTTTTGCCTGGTAATGAATCTAGCAATTCAATTTAAGTATACTTGTGCAGAATAGCCAGTATTTGGTGGTACTACTTGAGGAAGATTTATTTTTCCTTACCTCATGCATGAGCAGAATGGTTCCTTAGCTGTGTGCAATTCTTGTTAGAGATGAAGGACGACAAGAAGGGCGACAAATATCCACATAAAAGGCTATTTTCTTAGTTGTACTGGCCTGTTAAATATGCTACTGTTTAGAAATTTTGATTACGGATCTCAGGCCACTGACTTTTGCCTAGGGAATCTATCTCAAATAAAAGTGAAAATTAAAGGGAGAAGCGCTTCTACCCCTCAGCAGGGTAGATTGGTGGTCTTCACAGTTCCTGGTGGAAAAAGTTTTTGTCACAAAGCTACAGGTAGATTTCATGGCTATCACTGCAAAGATGATGATAATCACTTGACCAAAGAAGGGGTTAAGGTACTATTTCTCAGAATTCTGATTTCTCATTCACAAAAATTCTTTCAGTGATAGAGCTTCTTTATTAATCTTCTTAGTTCTCATTTCTTTTAGGCTCTAGAGCCAGGAGATGTCTGGCTCCTTAAGCAGAACTAGATACCCAAGCATTATTCCACTTAATCCTCTCCACAGTGAGGACTGGAAAAAATAAACGGTAGATATTTCCAGGGTGCTTAAGTCTATATGTGTCTGTGTATTCCTGATATTACAGTGTTTTACCTGTCAGTTCATATTTCTGAAGATCACAACAGCTTAGTTTTTCTAAGATTTTTCCATAGACCGGCAACAATTACTAGTGGACCCTGAGTAAAATCATCTCCTATGAAGGATATTTAATTTAAACATTTTACATGAGATATCTGAAATGTGCTGCTTCCTTCTCTCTCTCAATTCCTTACCCCCAACATGACTGTCAGGGCTAGACTGGAAGCAAAACTTCGGTGTTCAGGAGCTTTCAGTTCGGAAGCAGATCTCCCAAGTGTGTCCTTCTTACAGTCCTTTTACCTGTTCCCATCTCTCCTCACTGGCCCACAGCTTGATGGGAGTAGTGAGGCTTGAAGTAAGAGCGTAGACTGGATTGGTGGGGAAACTTTTGTTCAATTTTTTGTTATATTTAAGTGTCTGTATTTTGTGCAACCTATTAAATAACAGTGAGTAATATAAGTGAATTATTAAATCAAGAAAATAAAATCTAAATCTGTTTTCTAAATAATTAGATTCTTTTCTTGTCTCATATGGTTGTGCAAGGAGTAAGGTATTGAAAAGTAAGAAATGGTCTTAATACCATGTTTTGTGATGTGATAGGCAACTGTGTGATGTTATTAGAACGCAGAAAGAAATTACAGAAGGATATGTATTGTTTAGAATTACGAACAAAGCTGTTGGACTGTATAGCATGTCTAACAGAAACTGCCTGGCAAAAGCCATACTCATACTGGTGTTATCTGTGGAATAAAATTCTGTTTGCTGAATGATGTACAGCTCATACAGCCCTGTGAGAAAGGAGTCTCTGAGATGCCAGGGAGGTTGAAGAAACCAGCTTTCAGATCACTGACTCTTAGACTGCATACAGGCTTCTTCTTCCAAGATCAGCCAGAACTGACTTACAGCTTATCTCGAGTATAGAAAATGCAGGGAGTGAAGAACGACCTGGTCAGAAAGCCTGTTACATGTGCTCATTGACTTGACTAGGGTCTAGGATTTGTAGTAAGTAAATTTAAATCTTATTTTTTTAAAGGCAATTTTTAATTTGTTGGCACTTCTTTAAACAGGAACTTCCAGAGAGTCAATGCAAGGCATCCCACCTTATCTCCAAATAAATGAGATCCTATTAGTCAGTGATCAAGAATTTCTCCCCTGCCATATAATGGATCAGCATTGGAAGTTCTACGTGGAATGTGAGGAGCTAACATTCTAAGGCCTTGTTTTCTTAATAATGTATTAGATATTTGTTCATATTATTAA
>NW_011889043.1:2430024-2512333 GCF_000151845.1 Pteropus vampyrus
ACTATACATTGCCCAAACCATACAGCAAAAGGGTCTACTCCAGTCAGAGATGGGGTCCAGAAAGCAGTTTTATCCCAGATCATCCCTGTAAGACTGGGTGATTTGGAATGTTTGCTAGATGTTTTGGCTATTTTAATGAAGCCCTCAAACTTCTGACCCTAAGTCATATAAGGAACCTCCAGGAATATCTAATAAGCCAATATTCTGCCTGATATTTGCATCCTTTCTATAAAACTAACTTCTTGAACACCTCCAGGATACTCCAAACTCAGCAAGGAAGCCTATTCCCTTTCAGACAGGTAGTCCTAAATAGTAGAAAGCTGAAGCCCCAATGTCCAGGCCTCACAATCCTGTAATAAAAATTATAGAATAACACTTCCTTTTAAGACTTGAATACTTATGGTTCAAGCTTCCGCTGGCCTGATTGCTGGTAATGTCCAAGCATACATCTTGTCCTTTTCTCTTCAGTTCCTCTTTCATTCAGTCCCTCCAACTTCCCCTCCTGGGTTCCGCCCTTTATCAGTGCATGGCTAGACTATGTGCAACAGTAATTCCATCCCATTTCTCTCACCCCAGTTCTTATAAAAACCTGTGGCACACTGTGCCAAAGTATTCTTAAAGATCTATTTTACTTCCTTGCTGCTGTTTCAAAAGTAAAATCCAGGCCCAACATTCAAGGCCCCCTACTCTCTAGTCCTAACATAACCTTCCAGCTTCTCTCAATCATCTCTAACCTTTGACTCACTCTTAAACGAGTGTTGTTGTTGTTCCTGTTATGGGCTTAATTTTGTCTCCTCAAAATTCATATGTTGAAGTTCTAACCCCCAGTACCTCAGAATGTAATTGTATTTGGAGAGAGGGCCTTTAAAGAGGTGATAAAGTTAAAATAAGGCTGTAAAGGTGGCCCTAATCCAATCTGATTGCTGTTCTTATGCGAAGAAATTGGGACACACAAAGGGACCACAGGGATGCACCTGTGCCGATAAAAGACCATGCAAGGACACAGCAGAAAGGTAGCCATTTGCAAACTAAGGAGAGAGACCTCAGAATGATATTAACCTGCTGACTTCTTGATCTTGGATTTCTACCCCCAGAACTATGAGAAATAACTTTCTGTTGCTTAAGCCACCCAGTTTGTGGTATTTTGTTATGGCACCCCTAGCAAACTAATACAATCCCTAACTCTCCTCATTTGTTTATACTAGCTGGAATGTTCCCCTACCTAGAATGTTCCTTCTCTCTACTGCCCACTGTTTTCCTTATTCTTTGAGCCCTCTCTTCATATATAACCTCCTGTATTGCTTCCTCAGACTACCCAATCCAAGCATTTAATATTTACTGCTTGGTAGCAGTAAATTAGTTTTCTTTCCACAGCTATCTCCCCCAAGTAGCTGAAAAACTTGTCAAGATCAGGTTTAGGGTTTTATACTTTGCAGTTCCTATAATATCTTTAACATACTAGACGCTCAAGAAATATCGATCAGTCAAGGTGTTTTCAAGTACAGTAACAAAATCCTACTCAAAATGACTTAAGCAATAAGAAAAATTTATTATTTTATAGATCAAGTCCAGAGGTAGGAATTTCAGGGTTCATTAATTCTTCAACTCAACAATGTTATTATGTTGCCAGCTCCCTTTACAGTGCTGAGATAGCTCTGCAATTACAGGCAGGTGCACATGCAGAAACAGTATCACTAGAAACAGAAAAGAAACATTTTTTCCAATGCACATCTTTGGGGAAGAAACCTTCCCTGAACACCACCACCACTAACACCACAGAAAAGTACGTTTCATTGGACAGAATTGTACCATCTGCTCATTCCTAAATCAGTCACTAGCCAGAGAAGTGGTGTTATCTTTTGACTGGCTGAGAAAAGTAAATACACCCCCATGTGTGGGAAAGTAGTCAGTTATACAGACTCCAGACTG
Source organism: Pteropus vampyrus (assembly GCF_000151845.1). Taxonomy (NCBI): domain Eukaryota; kingdom Metazoa; phylum Chordata; class Mammalia; order Chiroptera; family Pteropodidae; genus Pteropus; species Pteropus vampyrus. The sequence goes on from NW_011889043.1 coordinate 2,431,954, forward strand.
CCAGTAAAAAAACATGGGTATGAGGGAAAGAGATTGGAGTAAGAACTAATATTTATTGAGCACTTAATACATATCAGTCATTGTTATAAGTGCTTTCGATGTATTAACTCATTTAAGCCTCACCACACCCTATGAGGTAGGAAATATTATCCCCATTTTACAGATGAGGAAATGGAGGTACAGGATGAACTAAATTGGCCCAAAGTCACACAGCTACCAAGTGATGGAGCTGGGAGTCAAACCTGGTCATCTGTCTCAGGACTCATGCTGTTAGGTACCATACATTTCCTCTCTCTCAACCAAAATATCTGCCTAAAAATATATGTTAAGTGATTAAAACAGTGTCAACATTCTGAGTGATGATGACTCTATTGCCTCCTTCCACCTACACATTCTCAGGAAGTCAGTGTTTACTCACTTTGGTGAATGATAAGTAGTCAGAGAAGACAGAGATACTCATTGGTGAAAAATGGAATGTCGAAGTCTTACTGGATGAGTTTTAATCTGAACACATTGGTATCTCCTCTTTGGCTCTCTGGTTTTCAATCTGGGGAGTTCCAGGTATAAAGAATGAGTAAGGTTTATTCATCTGAGGCCCAAACTCAGTTGTCACAGGACACTATCCTGTTGTTTTTAAATGAATGCATGTGCTCACAGGACCTGGATTTTAAGTCCCTTTAGATTTTCAATACAATGAGGGCTAACGACACATATCTTCCACATTTGTTTCTTTAGACTCCTCCTTCTATTCTCATCTAATTTTTGTTGAAGCCTATTTTACAGAAGGAAACCAGGAACATATCTTTCTTATACACATAAAAGCCGAGAAATATGGTAAGTTTCTGCTTATACTTGATCATAAGTTTCTCATGTCCCTCCCTTTTTTTTTAACCACTTCAATAATAGGAACAGAATTTGAGGCCATGTCAAATCAACTTGCCTGTCTTAATTTAAGGGCCAAGTACAGGCTGCATGGTTAACCCCTAAATTCCCTGGATGTATTTTAAGTTTACATTCTTTTATTTCAGCTACTTTGCAAGGGGCTTTAAAATGGGAACAGTAGATGTAGACGTTTGAAGCTGTAATGTAAATAGTGGTGCTTCTAAAGGTAAAAGCAGTTAACATTTCTCTTTTGAGGTGTTTACGAGACACCTTGAAGTTTCATGACATATGGCAGTTTGGCTGAGGTATGAAGTTGGGTCATGTCCCTTCAAAGTTGGAGGTAAGGAAGTGGTAAGGTGAGTTAGCTGGTGGGTGAACCTTGCCAATCACCCAACATCTGTATCTCAGCACAGCTTTTTTGTTCTCTGTTCATTATTGCCTACACATTACCTGTCATGAAAAGAATTAACAACAAAACAAACTGTTTCTTTGTGTAAAAATGCCACCCTCCCTAAATGCTGGTGATGGAAATGAGTAGGTTTAAGAAAATGTTGGTCCTTAGCCCCGCCTCCCCAAAGAGTGATATCCAGGATAAATAAAAGAGTAGACGGTTAAATTTGGAAGAGCTCTGCTCTGTGCAACAAAGTATTTTATGTGTAGTAATGCGAGCCCGGAGAGCCCCTAACTCTCTAGAATTATGGACCTCCTTTTCCTTTAGAAGCCAAGTGGAATAATATGAGCCCCTCAGTCAATATACAGAGCAATGGCCACTTACCTCCCCCACTTTAGGTACCCCTATTTCTCTACATTTTCCTAAGAATAGGCATGCTCTCGCATTGCAGCTGCTTTTCTAGGAAAAAAACATCAGCCTGCTGGTCAGCTTGGTTTCTGATCATTGCTCTCAGCCACTAGCACTGTCACCACCTCCCACATCCTTCAACCTCATGCTAATCTCACCCCGCCTAGTCCTTCCCCCAAAGTGCCACACGCCCCAGCTATTGTGGAGCAGGCTTCACGGAAGGCTTGGTAGTAAAAGGGAGGGAGTTACAGCACAGCACAGCGAACAACTTAGAAAAGACTGGACATGATCTCGACCACTGGGAATTTCTCCTTGCCGTTCTTTTTGTCCCCTGCCTTGTATGAGGCAGTATTGGACAGTGGATATGAGTGGAAATAAGGCTGACATCTTGGCTCCACCACTCACTTACTAGTTGTGGAACCTGCGACCCTCTCTAGGTCTCATTCCATGTCTGTAAATGGAGCTACCAATGTACCTTCCTCCTAAGATATTTGTGAGGTTTAAATGAGATAACCTGTGTAAAGCAGGCAATACAGTGGCAAGCGCATAGTGATTACTCAATAAATGATAGCTGCTGTTGTTATGAGAACGAGAGTAGGTTGCCTGGGCTCACCTTGTTCTCTCTAAACCTCTGATTAACAAGCCTGCTGCATCTCTCTCTCTCTCTCTCTCTTTCTCTCTCTCTCTCTCTCGTTCTCTCTCCCCCCCGCCCTCCAACACAATACCCCTATACCCATTACAGCAAAATCTTTCACAACAAGTCTGGCATCAGTAATTTCTGAAGCTCCTCAAGTGATTCTAATGTGCACCTAGGCAGAGAACCACTTCTATAGACCCTTTCCACATCTTCCCTTTCTCTCTCTTTCCTGGCCCAGCTATCACCATTCTCCAGGCCTACAAGAGATAGTCAGGATTCTCCTTTGTTTTCCCCCATTTTATTATAAGCATAGCATTTTTGGTCTCTATGACTCACCCCTGCTTATCTAGGCTTTGCCTAGGGGGCCTTGGCTTTCTCATCAAAATTTTCTTGTAGGTGTTCTCTGCTCCAGCCATGAAGTACAAGAGAGTATATTCAGTTGTTGCTTTAAATAACATACTTTTTTTACAATAGCAAAAAGTGACTATAATTCTCCCCAAATTGGGTTATCGTCTAAGTCCCTGCACATGTCCCTTCCAGACTAGAACTGGATCAGCGATTCCAGCTGTGGAACTCAAGAAGCTGGAAGCCACTGGAGCACAACCTAGCAATATACTTGAAATACGTATAATAAAATATTTCTGCAGATCTTAAGGGGTTTACAGCCTTGGCTGCATATTAGAATTATCTGATGATCCTTATAACCTGGCCCAAATCCAGGCTCACTCCCAGAGATTCTAATTTCATTGCTCTGGAGTTTCTGCATGTGTGCATCAGTATTTTTTTAATCCCCTCCCCCCGCTCCCCCAGATGATCCAGTGAGCAGGCACTGACCTCTGGAACCTGCTCTAATCTCTTCACTTTTCTCTCCCACCCACCATCAGTCACTGCCTTAATTTTGTGTTTCCCACACTGCCCTATTAAAAAAAATCACTTAGGATGCCTCAAGTTCCTAGGCCCCACTCCAGGCTTACTGAATCAGAATCTCCAAGGAATTTTTTTTGACAGGTGCCTCAGTAAGTCTTACCAGCAAATGTGGGAAACACTACATTTAATCCAAATGATCTTAGCCCATTTTTAGTTGATTCATATGTACTTTATTCATTTAAAAAATATTTAATGAGAACTTAATAGATGCCCAACATTGTTTTTGGTGCTAGAAACGCAGCAATATAACAAATACCGTATCCTAACGGATGTTATGCCTAGAGCATGTCTTCAGTAAACAGCAAACGGTTTAATTTCAGATAGTGGTAAATCATAAAGACTATAGATCAGGATAAAGGGCTAGAAGGTGCAATGGAGGTGAGGCAGGCCATTGTTTTTAAAAGGGGAGCCAGGTTTTGAGAAGTGCATCTGAACAGGCAAACTGATGAGAAACTACTGAACGAATTCCATTGCAGTTCTATCACTTATAGCATTTTTAATCTATATGTTGTCTCATGTCCCCCAAATAAGACGGGATTTTCTTCAAGTCCAGGGACTTTTATATTTTTGTATCCTCCCACAGCAACCAGTGTAGTGCTTTGCAAAAGCAAGAACTCAGTGAATAACACTAGACTCAAAAGCATTTCATTTTTAAATATACCATTAAAGACTCAGCCAGCAGAGGACCTGGCAAAATTATCTGCTCGCTAAGTAAAAGAAAATCCAAGGAAACACATTAAATCATCAGACACTCGGCCAAAGGCTAGACTTATTGCTTACTTCCAGCTGCTAGCCATCAGGTTTTCAAAACTTATCAAGATCTGGTCATCACTGCATGATTCTACATTGGTGAGATCAGACACTGAGCTTCGATTATCAGGTTTGCTGGCTTACCATTTATGATGTAATTTCTTGTCATTTATAGTCAACTTCCCCGCAACTTCTTACCACTGTCTCTGCATGCCTTCAAATTCCATTTAGCCCCCATTTAGGATAACCAGCTGAGTTCTGCAGAAGGCCACTGGATCCTATGATATCTCTAAAGGCCAAAGAAGACTCTTTAATACATTTGAAAATCCTCAAAAGTTTTAGTAAAACCAATTCAGGCATCTGGGGATGGTTTATCACAGTTCCATCTTGGGATGGACACGGCTTTAAGGGAGGCTTTCCATTTCTTGCAGGGTTATCTTGTTCTTCCAATGCTTTCCTTGAACCAAGACAACACAGTAAGTCCTGGAAGGCTGACCCAGGTGGCAATATCATTTGGTGGGGAAACTCCTGAATGAGGAATAGTGAGACCAATGTGTTTCCTACCAATTCTGTAACCGATTTGCTGTTTGACCTGGACAAGTTACTTGACTTCTTGGAGCCCCAAGACCCTTGGTTATAAGATACAACATTCCTTTCTCTGATGACACTCAGGATTATCAAAAACACCAAATGAAATTAATGAAAGGAGAAAGCGCTTTAAAGCATGATAATTGCTGTGACATTATAGCATATCGTTATAACCAAAGTAATTCATCGAGTTCTTATATTTGATATAGTAGGTATTCGCATCTTTTCAGCTTTTCATTTCTGCAGTGAAACTTCAGAAGATTCTTCCAGGAGCTGTATTTTTTGATAAGTTCTCCTTACTTATCTTTGCTTTACCTACTTTCTTTCAAGGATGTGCTTGGATAGTCCTTCCTTTGGAGTGAAGTCCTTTAGTGAAATCCGTTAGTGAGATCCATCCCAAACTGGAATTGCTATAAACCATCCCCAGATGTCTGAATTGGTTTCACTAAACCTTCTGAGGATTTAGTGTGTCACCTTTGCTGAATTTCTTGAGCATGGCTGCCATTTGCCCCTTGAATTGTCATTTGGCTCAGTCAGTTAGTTGGCCCTTAGCATCTTCCATCTTGTTGGTTAGTTAGGTTCTGGGTGCAGGGACTACATCTGTAACTACAGTGTCTTTCTTTGAGGTCAGGGAATGTGATTTATATCTCTTTTCATCCTTAACTCAAGCAATAAATTTTTGTTAACAGTGACTTTTGGCCATTGTACTGGATGGAATAGTGTCCCCCACAATTTATGTCTTTGCACATGTAATCATGTTAAGATGAGGTCATACTGAATTAGAGTGGCCATAAATCCAATGTCTTGTATTTATGAAAGAAAAGAGAAATGTGGATACAGAGGAGACACAGGAGAAGAAGGTCATGTAATGACAGAGGCAGAGATGTAAATGATGCAGCTGCAAGCCAAGGAATGCCAAGGATTGCCAGCAACCACCAGAAGCTAGAAAAGGCAACTTTCTTCACCGCAGAAGGAGCGTGGCCCTGCCAACACCTTGATTTCAGGCTTCTAGACTCCAGAACTGTAAAAAAATAAATTTCTGCTGTTTTAAGTCCCCCTGTTTGTGGTCATTTGTTACGGCATCCCTGGGAAACTAATACCTGGGAATGCTGATCATACTGTCGTGTTTAGCAGAGGCTTTCTGGGGCCACCATCCAGCCTTGGACAACTGCTTTCTGAAGACCTGTGGTGCTGGTCAGAGAAAGGTTTTAAGGGAAGGAAGGAACTAACTGAGGGCAGTGGGCGGAGAGGACAGGGAAAGAGCTAAGTATGGAACGATCTAAAAGTTTACAGACTTTATGTTTAAAGTGTTCTTAAGGTCCCATCACAGAAACAGTTTGCTTTATGACAAAGAGACTGATCTGGGAGTTGGAGACAGGAGAGCAAGTGAGCGAATGGGTAATAAAATCTATTTGAGAGGAACTGTGTGTGTGTGTGGCTTTCATAGCACCTGTTCCTGAGCTAACTGGAAGCTCCATGGCATGAGGGGGACTGATGCCTGGCGTGGGCCATCTGGATTCCAGTCCCCCAGGCCTCAGTTTCCTCAGTTGTTAACAGCGTAAACACCGAGACAGCCGCCTGGGTCTGCGTTTTGGCTCTGCCACTTACTGGCTAGTTATTTTACCTCACATGCCTCCCTTTCTTCATCTGTAAAATCAGAACACAAATGGCACCTGCCTCATAAGGTTGTGAGGATTGGAAGAGTTAATCTGCATAAGTTGCTTAGAACAGGCCGGAAGATGGATGATAGAAGCCTTAGTTGTTTTTAATTTAATAATTATGATCATCATCTTCATCCTCATCGTCACCACGTGACGATAAGGGAATCCTGAAGGAGTGACTTATGTGACCTTTAATGACTTCCAGAAAGAGGAGGCCCCGCTGGGCAAAAGGAGATGAGTGAGTGCCAAACCGGCCATTTGCTTGAAATTAAGTCTGCAAAATGGATACTACTTGTTCCCCTGAGCACTGAGAATTTTTTAAAAGGTAGTGTCAGAGTGTCTACTACTTGAGACAGACTCTAGATCCTAGTAGTAAAGAATATGGAATCCCTTGCGGGCTCCTAAACGGTTCTACTCGGTCGTATCCGGCTCCCCACCGACGGCTCAGGCACGCAGCAGTCAACATAGACGGACAGACGAAGGAAGAAACCAGCTGGGATTGAACCTCCTGGTGCCCTCCCTGCCCCATAAAGCAGGTCCTTGGAGCGGCTGGCCGGGAAAGGAGGGAGCGCCGCGGAGGAAGTCTGTAAGTGTGGGAATTACGAGCACAGTGCAGAGCATTCAGTTCACGAAGTTGGCACGTTCGCTAGACCTCACTACGAAGGCGGAGTCGTAGATATCGCCCAACTGGCTAAGTAGGTGTGTGTTTGCTTTCATACAATTTTGGGGTGAGCGGGATTGAGACCGGATACCGCGCGCGCACAGCCCGCCACACTCTCACCCCCGCTTGAGGGTAAAGAGGAAGCCTTAGACTATTGGGCATGTAGGCAGTGATTGAAAAAAAAACTTTGTACCCTATTTATTGGGCCTAAAGCTCCAAATTCCCGCTCTGCTCCTAGGTGATATTTCTCCAGGCTGTGTGGGACACCATCACCTCACCAATGAGAACGGGCGACTCCTGCAGGGCCGGAGCCTCGCAGAGCCGGGTCTTCGCAGAGGTGAGTTTGCTTTTGTCACAGCCCTTTGATCGACTTTGGGCAAATCGCTTAGCTTTCTAGACCTCGGATTTCTTGTCTCTTTAACGCGGAGAGGGAACCGCAGCTGGATGACGCCCAGGGCAGCGGCGGACACCCGGGCGGCTCGGCCGGAGCAGAGCGCGCGACACGCGCCCGGGAACTTTGCCCGGAGCGCGGGGCCGGGACCCCCAGCGCCGGGGCTGAGGGCCCCCTCCAAGGGAGCGCACCCGTGGCGCCCCTCCTCTCTCCTCCACGTCACGGGGGCCGCTCGGCGCTCTCCCACCCCCGGCTGAGGGGGAGCGACTGCCTTCGCGGAGGCGGCGAAGGAGCAGGAGGCGGGAGCAAGTCGCCGCCACCGCGCCGCAGAGCGGCCGGGAGCCCGGAGCCCGGAGCCCGGAGCCCGGAGCGCAGCGCGCGGCCCAGCCGGGCGGCCTCTGCGTTCGCGAACGCCCCGCTCCCTCTCGTAAGTCGGCTTGGCCACGCAGGCCCGCCAGGAACTCCCGGGGCCGGGATGCGGGGCTCCTGTCCCAGCCGCTGGGTGACAGGGACACCCGGACCCTCTCCTCCAAGCGACTTTCACTTTCCCGCCGGGGGAAACTTGGGCGCTGCGTCCCTCTCGGGGACGGGGCGGGGGTGTCGGCCCGAGAAGCCGCACCGAGGTCCGGGGCTGAGGTCCGGCCTGACCGCGCGCCCGCCGGCCTGCGGGTGTCCCGAGGGGCCGGCGCAGGCACCTGACGGGCGCAGATGGAGTCGGGGACCCGTGGGCGACCCCGCGGTGCGCCAAGCAGATGCTGCAACTTTGGGGCCCTGAGCGGCGCCGGGCGCTGGAAAGTTCCCTGAGGCCAGCGCTGGGAAAGGGCGACGGGCTGCGGGGCGGCCGGCGCGGGTCAGCGCGAGGGCGTCCTGGGAGATGCGGGTCGCGGCGCCCGCACCCCGGGAAAGCGCGCAGCTGGGAGGCCGGGGGTCGCCGGGCGCGTCCGAACCACGGTTTTCCCAGACTCTTCGAGCGGTGACAGCGGGTGCCGGACGCGCCTTTCCCGGGGCCAGGATCCCGCTGTTTCGGTCCTCCCGGGCGGAGGGCCACCTAGATCCGCCCAGGTGAGGGGAGCCGAGGGCCGGGGTCCCCACGCCCGCTTTTCTGGACCCGTCCGCCAGCCCCTCCGCAGGCCCGGACCCGCGGGGCCCGGCCACGCTGCCCAAGACCTGGGCGTGCCGGCCCCGGGGCGGCGGGAGGTGAGTGGGCAGGAGAGGGAGGTGGCGCGCAGGAATGGGCTGTTTCCTTGGCTTTTCCAATGGGATAGAGCGTGTGGGGGCGGGGGCGGGGGCGGGGGCAGGGGGTGTCTCTTAATATTTTGGTCATCGGAAACTGTGTGACTGACCTCCCGGCCGCGCCCTCGGCAGAGACGATCTTGTGCGCTTTCTAAGGTCAAGTGTTGGTGCTGCGGAGCTGGCCGGGATTGTTCCCCTGAGAAGTGGCGGCGCCTCCCCACGGCAGGCTGGCAGCTTCGGGGGATCTGAGCCAAGAGGTGTGGACTCTGGAGTAGGTTTACTATCCTTACTTAGGCTAACGGTGTCGTTACTTAGTGCGTGGTATCGTTTTGTAAATTAAAGAACTACGCTTTCCGGCTTGGGGAAGGTGTTCCGAGTAGTAGCGGGGAAACTTGTGTATTGTCCCCAGGCTGGGCAAGTGGAGAGGTGGCGTTAACCTTGAGACACTTGTCTTTTCCTCTTCCTGTCCTAAAAATGGAAAAGCAACAAACCAGAAGGTTAAGGGAGTTGGGGATAGATAATATTAAGCGTCCGCGTGGTTTGGTAGACATAGAAGTCACCCTTTTTAATCTGACATATATAAACATGCCCTTACAATTAAACCACCTATCAAAGACATTCTAGAACCTAACTGTCCTTTTTGACAGCTTTTGTTGATAGTGTCTTGAGGAAGTTAAATCTTTAAAAGTAAGAGAATTGTTGCAGAGAGCAGCTCCCATGTTGCACTTTCTAAGGATCCATTTCTCTCTGAGAAATGACCAATTAAGATGCCGTTGAATCATAGCCAAAGAATTGGGTTGTGTAGCGCTGAGCGTTTCCAGGAAGGACTGAAAAGAGTATCTTTGGGGAGTGGGGGAGGAGTGGTCCCTCCTGTTTATTACTGAACTTATTTATTATTCCTTTGGAACCAAAGTTTATAGTAATTTGCTAAATGCCACATAGTCTTCAGAGAGGTAGGTAGGGCCGAATGGCATAATTAGGCAATTAGTCAAAACTGCGCACTTGATGGCACCATGCTAAGTACCCTTAGGATAGGCAGACAATAAATAGTTGTCGAACTCAGGTCATGGAGGCAGGTAGAGCCTGTACAGACGTGACCAGTTTCTGCTCTCTTCCTTGAGGATCACCAACAAGTGGAGCCACTAGTGTTGGGAGTATGACTTGGGGACCCGGGGCTTACCATAGCACCACGTACTAGAAATAAAACTATGTCAGCTTCAAAAGATTTCCTTCTTAGGCTAGAAGGCAGGAAGAAAGCAATAAGACTGTAAGATTATATAACACGAGATTGAAAAGTCACTTCATCAACCCAAATTTATCGAGCACCTACTGTGCGCCAGGCTGTACCGGGCGCTGCGGGAGCACAGATGTGCTGGATTGAAGGCAAAAGGCCTTCTTGGGGTGAGTTAATGTAGACTTGAAGGATGAGTAGGAGCTGCATAAATTAAGTGAAGGGAGGAAGAGGAAAGCAGGAGTATGCTCACCCCAGGGAAAGGTGTTCCCTAAGACAGAGAAGGGGAGAACACGGATTGTTCAAAGTCCAGTGTGACCCAAGGAGAGAATGACACCCGCTGAGATCAGCAGGTGCCGGGGCTAGATGATGCCAGATCTTCGAGCCGTTTCGTGGAACTGATCCTCAGGACTGTTTCACCTCTGAAAATATCCTGATGAGAGTTAAAATCAAATAAAACAAACCTCCAGTTGCTGTGTGGAGGATGGATTTGAGGAGCCCCTAAAGTAGACAGGCTGGTTTGGGACTTATGAGAAGCCTGGCGGCCTAGGCTAAGGTAGTGCCAATGGGGATTACAGAAGCGGGTGGACTCAAGGCAAACTCTGGAGTGACCTGGTGACTAGTTTTGTGTAGGTTGTGAGAATGCATGGTGACTGCCGCTAAGTTGGGGCTTGAGTACTTGGATAGGTGGCTCTGTCATTTACAAAAGAGGGAACATTGGAGGAGGGACAGATTGGGAGAGGAAAGACAAGTTTGGTTTTGTTGAGTCTGAGCTGCTTTTGAGGCTCCCAAGTGGAAGAACTTAATTAGTAGCTGTATAGACCAGAACCCAGCTGACCCTCCAAAGAAGCTGGGGGTCATCTGTATTGGGGTGTTATTTTAAGCCTTGGGTTGGTTGGAGGAGAGGGTATAAACCTGGAAAAGAGCCCCTGTCTTCATGGGGAGAAATGGGAGGAAAACCAGGGTGATACTAGATCTTCACCGAAGCTGTAATGGGCATGAACACCCAGCATGGTGCAGGGGTGTGTGTGTGTGTGTGTGTGTGTGTGTGTGTGTGTGTGTGTGTGTGTGTGCGTGCACACACACATGCACTGCAGGGCCACCACGGTTGCCTCCCTGGAAGCTGCTCCTTAAGTGAGAGGTGAGACAGAGGGCTGGCTTTTTAATATTGATATGTGAAAGGGATAGAGTGAGTGGGAATGCGAGGGTGAACATACAGGATATCTGGAAGCCCCTCCCACTCTTAGAATATTAGGTTAAAAAAAAACAGTCCGATTGTGCCAGCATTTTGACATCAAACTCATAAACCATTGACGTGTTACTGAAACAATATTCGGAAGCACTTATGGTTGTGATATTTGAAGTTTTATTTTGTAGATCATGAACATTTAACGATTAAGAGAAACATAGATGGAAATCACACAACAGAGCTGCAGTGGGGCTACGAGCGCCCGGAGTGAGACTGCCAAGGCTCTGGTTCTGGCTCTGCTACTCCTTCGCTCATGACCTGGCCCAAGTTTCCTGACCTTTCTGCCTTGGTTTCCTGGTCTCTGAAATGGCACCATACCCAGTGCTTTGTGGTACCTTCTTATGGGCTGTCGTGAGAATTGCTTGTGTGCATCATGTATGTACAGTGTTTGCACAAGGTAGGCAAGTGTGTATCATGTACGCCCAATGTATGTGTACGTGCATCAGTATGTGCATGTGTGCATTGTGCCTGGCACAGAGTGAGTGCTCAGTAAGCTTTAGTGCTGGTGGTTTTGTTATGATGATGTCAGTTCCATCATTTCCAAATGTAGAATCTTGAGACCCAGAGGATTTTGAGAATCTGTCCAAAGCCATAGAGCCAAGCAGTGGCAAAGTGAAGGCCAGGATTTCAGTTGCCTGACTCACAGGCAGGGATGTCTTCCACTTAGCATGTCAACAAGTGTCAGGTGCTAGATGCTGTATGAAATTAACTGTAATAAAAAGACCTGGCGACTGCTCACCAGAGTGCAGAGAAGCAAAGCAGATATCAATGTCAAGACATACAGACTTTTCCTAAGCAATTTAGGGATATACATTTTGTATTAATTTGCATTGCTTTGCATGTCATTTTATATGCATTTCCATCTGCTGGTAATTTTCCTAGTGAGATCTAAAGGCTGACGCTTCAAGTATAGAAGATCAAATAAAATTAATCAGGAATTAACTACACTGCAGCTCTGTTGTACTTCAAAATCTAATGGGCCCCTGGGCACGGTGGGCTCAGTGTGGGCTTGTGGGGAAAGGATTGAATCAATATTTACTATTTTAGAAGATGTGGGAAGCCAGATACCATTTGGTAAAAGCAGGTCACATCTTAATAGGTAATGAAGCTGGTCCTGCTGAATATAATAGAAAAATACAGGAAAAGTAGAAGACTAAAGGGAAACCACCTATTTTATAAAATGCCAGAAAATGAAGCAGAAGCAGAAACAGAAGTCTGCTTTATGAAGCTGAACTAATAAGAAGCTCAAAGGGTCAGATAGTAAAGGTGAAACTTCTGTCAAGCCGTATGAAATTTTAAGCATAATCTTAAATACCAATGTGTGGGGTTTTAAAATCAATAAATTCTCTCTAGTTTGGACTTACTGGGAAATAAACCATTGTATCTTAGTAAAATCTTAGAATATGTATATATTTTTTAAACTATGATTTTGTTACTTAGAGCCGTGTCTCTCAAAGTGTGGTCACTTGGAAGTTATTTATTTGCTCCTGTGAAATGCAAATTCAGAGACCACCAGATCTGCTGAATCAGGACATCTGAACTCAGCAAACTGTGTTTTAATATTTGAAGCCAGTTCTGGTTCCCCTTGAATTTTCACTTATTTGGTCCTAACTTTCCATTTCCCTCTTGTGGTCACCAGCTTCTCACTGTGCTGCTTAACTTCTGTCAGTCAGTATCCTCATAGAGTTTTATCCAGACAAAAACCCGTCTCTTCCTCCGTTTCAAGGTCTAAACTGGTGGAAATGCTTTCTAAGATCCCTTTAGGCTCTCACGTTCTGCAGCTCAGTGGGTCTCACGCTGTCCAGAACCAAACTGGTTTGGTTTTGGGTTTGGTTTGGCTGTCATTAAAAAAAAAGAAATCTTCTGGCGGTTTCATACCAAACTGACTCTTCCTAAATATAGTCAGTCAAAACACTGAACTGTCTCTACAGATGCTCCTGTTAAACCACATTTTTCCATCTGGTATGAGGGCAGTCAGTTTCTTGGACCTAAGTGTTAGTCTATCTCTGTTAAAGTTCATCTCACTAGATCCAAGTCTGTCCAGATCTGTTTGGGTCCTATTTCTGTCCTTTTTTGTAGAAACCTTTTTGTCCTCTGCCTTGGCCGCTGATGTCCTGGCCCAAGGAATTAATAATGATATGAGTATTTTTGCTAGAGGGCATCCCCATAGTTTATGAGGCTTAAAAACTTGGCATCCATTGCAATCCTTGTGGAGCTAACATCAGAATAATTGTCATTGGTCCCATCATGGCTTGGACTGAAATTACGGCTGTTCTAAAGCTCCCCCTCACACTGCTTCTCCAAGTAGGGCCGTGTTTTCTCACTCCATCCTTAATGTCTCTCACAGGACAGTCATGTGTAGCACACGGTCAGGACCTGTTTGTGATGATTATTTCCCTCTCCCTCTTATATTTATACCGCCAGCTAAATTTTTTTTTTTTTTTGTAGGTGACACAAAGGTAAGTTTTAACTTATCTACAGTCGCATGAAGGGGAATTCAGAAATTTCAAAATAATAGGAAGTAAAAATTATGCCTCGTCGATTCTCTTTGCTTCACTGCCACCTCCTACCCCTAAGCTCTATTACCCAAGAGTTTTGTGCTCAAGTCCAAATACAAAATTTTGCTCATACATGACTCTTTTTTAATCTTTAGAACTTTTAAATTAAATTTATTGGGGTAACATTGATTAATAACATTATATAAGTTTCTGGTGTACAATTCTATAATGTAATATCTGTCTACTGCATTGTATGCTACCACCCAGAGTCTAGTCTCCTTCCATCATTGTATATTTGTTCCCCTTTACCCTCTTCATCCTCCTCCCACCCTCTTTCCCTCCGGTAATCATCAAACTGTTGTCTGTGCTTATGAGTTTGTTTGTTTTGTTTATTTGTTGCTTTCAGTTTTATATCCCACATGAGTGAAGTTATGTGGTTCTTGGCCTTTTCCATCTGATTCATTTCACTTAGCATGATACTTTCAAGATCCATCCATTTGTTGCAAATTACACTATTTCATTAATTTTATGGCTAAGTAGTATTCTGTTGTATATATGTACCACATCATCTTTGTCCAATCATCCGTCAGATATTTTGGTTGTTTCCATGCCTTGACTATTGTGAATAAGGCTACAATGAGCATACGGGTACACATATCCATTACAAATAAGTGTTTTCCCATATTTCAGGCAGATACCCAGAAGAAGGATTGCTGGGTCATGGTAGCTCTTTTCTTAATTTTTTGAGGAACCTCCATACTGTTTTCCTTAGGAGCTACACCAATTTACATTCCCACCAACAGTGTACAAGAGTTTCCTTTGTCCACATCCCCTCTAGTGCTTATTTCTTGTCTTCTCGATAATAGCCATTCTAACAGGTATAAGGCGGTATCTTACGGTTTTCATTTGTATTTCCCTTATAGCTGGTGAGGTTGAGCATCTTTTCCTATATCCGTTGTTTGTCTTAAAGGAGTACCATTAGATAATATAATTGCACAAAAAAAATTAAAGGCAAAAGCAAAACAACTTTATGGCAAGAATGCTTTTAGCTGTGCTTGCTAGAGCATGAAGCAGTGCCTGGAACCCTACACTGACATTCACAATCCTTATTCAATCCTCCTCAATATCTCTTCCTCCTCCCTCCCCCTGCAATGAAAGACCAGCCTTAAACCATACCACAGAAATCTCCAAAAAAATCGAGGCCTGATTTCCTCCTCCAAGATGCTACAAAACCTCTTCTGATGGGATGTTCTCCCTTACCCTTACTGCAGCAAGCAAGGGAAAAGTGCCCGATGCTAATGGAGCTCTTTGTAATCTCAAGTCAACCTCCATGAATACGTGGTACTTCTTTGGTTGCTTTCATTCTCCTGCTTTTCACCCTAATGTAGATCAGGGGGAAATAGACTAGGTTTTCCCTTTGGAGGAGGGCTTCCTGGCTGTGCTCAGACTGGATAGTCGGCCTCCCTGCTCTTGATTAGATTGGACCTGTTTCCAGAGGCTCTGCAAACCCTGGCGTTTCTCCTGGTCACGTACTAGATCCGGACCACCCACGGCAGAGCAGCTTGTTCAGACTGTAGCACAGAGTGGGCACTTGTGCCCAGGACCGAGAAGAACAAGGCACAGCTTCTGAGCTTGCCAAGGTTCCTTTTCTCTTCCTTCTTCTGCTCTTCTGCGTCACTGCAGCATATTTGCAATATTTGCCCTCATGCGTCCTTTCTCCACACACCCACATCCCGCCCCAAACACCTGCATTCCACCTGGGTGTGGCAAAGAGAGGCCAGCATCACCTTCCACCAGGTTCTCTCTTCATTTAGCCTTTTCAGGCAACCACCCTGCCCTACCTACTCTCAGATGGGTGAGGAGAGAGAAGTGAGATGACACACAAGATAGAAGTGAAAAAAATAATAGGATGATATGAAGACTGTGGAGCTGCAGGAAGGGATGGGGAACCAGAGGAGAGATCCTAAGAAAGGAGGAAGGTAAAATAACACTATGGCAAGAAAATCCCTGAATAAAAGAAATACTTCCAAATGCTAGCTAGTGACTTACCTTTTCTGAGAAAGGACAATAAAATTTAAATGTAACAAAATAACTGGAATTTCTCGATTGTGTTATCAAATCACCCAAGACCTCACTATTTATTTCTCTGTATTCCTCTAGGCAGCACAGTTTTTAGCTGTATCTCCCCAGAATCTAGCACAGTGCCTGCCTGCCACATGTTTGGCACACAAATAATGTTTGCTGGATGGATGAGCAACTAATCGAAGGGGTATATAAGTAGTATATATGAGAGTAAAGGTATACACACACACACACACACACACACACACACACACACACACACCACGTGCACACATATGATCTATACCCAAAAGAAGTGAAAGCAGGATGGTGAACAGATATTTATATATCTATGTCCATAGCAGCTTTATTCACATTAGCCAAAAGATGGGAGCAATCAATTCAAGTGTCCACTGACAGACAAATGGATAAACAAACTGTGGTATATACATACAGAGGAATATTATTCAGCTTTAAAAAGGAAGAAAATGGATGAAACTCGAAGACATTGTGTTAAATGAAATAAGCCAGTTATGAAAGGACAAATATTGTATTTCTCCTATATGAGGTTCCTAGAATAGTCAAACCCATAGGAAGAGAAAGTAGAATGGTGGTTGCCAGGAGCTGGGAGGAGGGGAGAAATGGGAGTTAGTGTGTAATGAGTGCTGAATTTCAGTTGGGGAAAATGAAAAAGTTCCGTAGATGGATAGTGGCAATGGCTGCACAACAGTGTGAATGTACTTAATGCCACTGAATGTACACTTAAAAATGGTTGAAATGGTAAATTTTGTTATATATATTTTACCACAATAAAATGATAGAAAAAAATGTTTTTATGATCATCAACTCATTCATAAATATGGAACAACAAAAGAAAAGTTATTTTTATAACAAAAGAACTCAGCAGGTAATACTCAGAAAGTATATTCTAGCAAGAAGACAGCAATGACACCAGACTTAAAAAGGCATTTAAAACCATGCTGCTAAGAATGAATTGCCTAAACCCTAATATGAGGCAGGGACTTTCAAAGTCTTTTAGTCCTGCCCACTCCCGGTTACCCCTATTGTGCCCTCTAAAAATACTAATACTAATACTAATACTAATACTAATACTAATACTAATACTAATACTAATACTAATAAAACTTTTAATTTGAAAAATTTCAAACCTACAAAAATTTGTAAGGATAGGACAGTGGGCACCCATCTGATCCCCTCTTGACTGTGAGGATGCAGAAGACTTTCATGGGGCTTCTGCATCATCCTGCCTGATGGAGCCCCCTCCCTCCCTCCACACCACTGCTGCCTCTGGGAGGTAGTCTCTAGGTGCGGGAGCCGGTGTGGCATACTGAGGACAAAGTCCATTCCCTGTTTGCAGAACAGCCCCTGCTCTATGATTCTCGGTGCTCCTTCTCTGGTGCTGGTTTGCATGCTTTCCATCAGTTACCATCATGCAGCTGGTGTGCCAGTCTGACCTTCCTGCCAGGAAGTACCCGTGCGTGAGCTCTGTTGTCAGTGTCCACATGAGTCAGGGCCCTGGGCCCTCTATCACAGACGAGGAGGCAGAGGGCTAACTAGATTAGTGACAGCTTGTTAGTGCAGTCGGACTTAAATTCAGAACCATTGGCTTTAAATTCCAAGTCGGTTATATTGTACACGTAGGCGGAGCAGGAGCATTAGATGGGGGATGGGGAGGTAAGTGTGCAGCAGGGAGGAGAAGAAGCGGGTCGGGTCGGGCAGGTAGGCAAGGGTCAAGAGTGACTCAGAGCTACTCAGTGTGATTCACTATCTTTTTCTTGATTTGTAACAAGCTTGTTACAAAACAAGCTCTCAAGAAGGCAGCTGGCCTGCAAGGTGACTTTTAGAAATTGTGTGGCCTACCCCCTGCTTATGGCCAGAGCCAGACAAGAGGAGGTGTCCCGTAAACTGAGTAGTGCTTACCTGAAGCTTGGTGAGCAGGTGGCACAGTTCATGCCAGCATTGGAGTTAATTTAGTAAATCTTCCTTCAGGTGTTTCCCTGAAGCCTCCAGCTACCTCTAAATACAGATGAATGAGAGGTTCAGCATTATTCGACTCATAGTTTTGCACTTGGCTATATACCAGTTTGTGCTGTTGTGTGAGTAGACACTTTAGCCTGATTTAAATTTAAGCTTAAGTGTGTGTGTGTGTGTGTGTGTGTGTGTGTGTGAAGCATTACCTTTTTCATAGGGTTGTCTTTCAAAGTACATCTTTGCAAAGTTGCTTAAATATATAAGGGTTTATTTTTCTCATATAGCAAGAAGGCAGAGTGGGTGTTTCTTGCCGCTGGTTCAGTGGTTTGAGGATTTCGGGACTAAGGTCTCTGATATTGTCTTTGCCTGTTCTTCATGGTCCCAAGATGGCTACTACAATGCCAGCCATCATGTCAGTGTTCCAAGCAGAAAAAGATAACAAAACAGCATACGTCCCCCACAATCGGGTTCCTTTAAAGAGCTTTCCTAGATAACCCACATTATATTTCAGTGATTTCTCCTCTATAATGGAGGCTGGGGTGGGGCGGGAAGCTTTTAGAGGGGCATTTTAAACCAGGAAACACAGATCTTTCCTAAATTGTGACATCATGCCAGAGTTGCCAGTCTCGAATAGTGTAGTGGAAGTGCAGAAGCATATTGAAGTCTCCAGCTCAGCTCCCCGCCATATCAGCAGAACAGAAAACAAACAAAGGAGCTCTTCTGAGGATTTAAAACTGAATGTGTCTGATCCACTCATGGAGCATGTGGCCTGGCCTTAAGCCATTTCTGCCAAGATTCACAGCTATTTATCCTGTGCTGCCTCTGTGTTGTAATTATGGACATTAGAGATTCTACTTTAAATGTCCACATACAAGTCAGTTACTGTACCTCTTCAGCTACTACATAACCTTTGAGAAATTAATTTTGGCCAGTATAAAATATGGAATTAGCCATATAGGAATTAGCCAAATAAGTGCTTCCAGAAATTTCTGAGATGAAAAAATCATGCCATATAGACCTTAGGTGGGGAAAAATTTTTTTATTCTAGTGTATTAAGCATGCATTTTAAAAAATGTGCATAAGTGTTTCGCACTTCAATTTTCCTTCTTATAGAAAAAGAAACCAAAATATTCTCAACCTACATTTTAAATTTGGAACATAAAATGTATTTCAGTTCTATATTATATCCAGCTAAGTGTGGAAGGCAGAGAAGAGGAAAAACTAAGAAAAAAATGTAACCACACTGTTTATAAAGCTCGAGAGGCCAAGATCGAGTACATAAATTAACCCCTTTGCTATAATCTTTTGTATCTAAAAAGGAGGAAACATTTTATTTAAGCCGTTTTCATCTGAGCTAAAATATGAAGGCCATAAGTATTTTTGAAATCCATCCTCACTTTATTTTTCCTGTAAGAAAATACAGGAAATGTTTTGCAACTTGATGAGGGTCTCATATTATTACAAAATGAAAACTTCCCATTCAGCAATATTATGTCTGGCCCTTTAGACTTTCTGCTAAAGATCTCTTAGCCACGTATCTTTGCCCAAGATACTGGCCAAAGTCAGCTTTCGATATTTGCCCTGTGGAGCAGATGCAACAAAGTTCAGAATCAAGTTGGTTTTCTCTAATTGGTGTGATCATAAAAAGCTGGCTGAATTCTGCACATTTTTTGCTCCATTGCTGCAGCCCAGATTTCTGATGACCTGGAGTACCACCACCTGGTAAACACATCCTGGTACGAATTGCTTGTTTCACACGTGACCTTACATGGCCTCGTAAATCTCCCCAAACCTGAGAGGCTTTAGTGATGCTACTAGTTGGAAGAATTATAATCTTAAAAGGTAATTGAGAGACTGATATTCATGCCCAGTATTTTCATTCCGATGTCCATTCTCAAATCTTGCAGGTAAGGTTGACCTTTGTTTAAGAAAGATGATGACTGTGGTCTTTGTACTTATAAACTGAAGCACGCCGCCGCCACAGAAAGCTTCACTTGTGAATGTTCTGCAGGTGATGAAGGACCTTGTGCTTTCCTGAGCTGAGGCACTTTTAACTTGACATATGATCTGAGCAGCGGAGTGCTGGCAGAGGCCCTATGTGACGGAGGGTATGTTTGTGTACTTGCATTGCAGCGGAATCTTCATACTGCCTCATTTGCTACGTCCCTAGGGAAAGCTTGCCCAAATGGGGATGCTAGAACAAGTCATTGCAGTTTTGCACTATCTGAAAAAGAACTGCCCCTAAAGATACTGAACTTAGGGGAAAGGTTTATCGTTTCTGCGATGCGTAGGGTTACAGAAGTTATTTAGCTGATCATAACTCTGCACAGAACTAGTTGCATTTACTCTTTTTGCATGTCTTTTAAAGGAATTATTTGACTGTCAATCTTTCATAAGCTATTGAGCAGACTGGGGCAGGAGGACTCTAAAGTTTAACTAGAGTCACTATCTTCCCATCTTTCAAAATCTAAAACAGGATACAACAGACATTAACAAAAAAGAATGTTATCAAATAGTGAAAAACAAATAAGAAATAAAGAGCATGTCAGAATGAAGGAATAATGCATGTACTATTTTAGAAAAATCAAACTAAACCACAACATATCTACTCTTTCCCAATTTTCCCAAGAAGCCATTCTCTCGTAGAGGTCCTAGTACCCAACATGTGCATACCAAAGTTGTTTGTTTTCTTTTCCCCATAGACCTGTCACATGCACTGTGTCCCAGGACCTTCATAATGGCACTGTAGGATAGAAAAACCATTATCCCACTTAATACATGGGAAATAAAGACTTGCCCAATATTAGATGACTTCCCAGGACCGCCTCAGGAATTTCTGATAGCAGAGCTGAGACTAGAACTTGCGTCTTCTGACTTTGTCCCACTGAATGACTTCCCTATGCTAGGTAGATATGTATGTGGGACTGGGGGTAGAGCATGTACAGGCCTGTCCAGGAGACAGAAATAAACACATTAACAAAATGACAGCCACTGTGATAAGTTCTTAGAAGAAAACAAGGGCCGTGATAGTCAGGAACGAGATTTAAGAATGGGGATCAGAGAGAACCCCAAGAAAAAATATTTCTTCTACAACTTGAGGGATGTGGAGGGGCCAGTAAGGCCAGGATCCAGGAGGAAATTGTCTAAACATAGAGACAGCAGTGCAAAGGTCCTGAGGCAGGAACTTTAGAATGTAACGAGCAATAGAAAGCACAGAATAAGATGAAGTTAGGACAGAGAATGGGGCTGGCTGGGCCCTGTGGCCATGGAAAGGATTTCTGATTTTATTCTAAGTGCAATGAAACCCCAGTGAAGAGTTTTAAGTGTAGAGAGTGGGACTAGGGAGGGAGAATGATCTGATTTATGTATTTAAATATTCTTTTGGCTACAGTACAGAGAATGGATTAGAAAGAAGCAAGAGAAGCTAGTGAGGAGGTGAATTCATCTTCAGGCAAGAGTTTGCACTGGCTTGGATTACAGTGGTTCCTGTGTAGAGAAGTGGGTGGATTTGAAATATATTTTGGGTATAGAACCACCAGGGTTCTGCTATTGTTAAGAGATTGAAGAGGCAACTTCCCATTGTGGTTAAAAGTGTAGGCTCTGAAATTGGGCCACAGTTGAAAATCCTGGCTCCTACACATACTGGCTTCTTATGCTTTAAGACTCAATTTCCTAATCTGAAAAATGGGGATAAGGATAGTACCTACCTCAGAGGTTCACTGAATGGAATAAATAAGATAATGCAAACAGTACTAGTGCTCAGTATAGGCCATTAGGAAGTGACAGGTATGTGTCCAGTGATTCTGGGAACGTGAAGATTTTTGTTGACTTTGACCAGAATGGTCTCAGTGAAGGGGGCAGTGGACCCAGGCTAAAGTGAATGCCACCACGAGGGGCCTGGCTTTGGGGAGGAGAGGTCCCCCCTCTGTCCAGTCCTTCATGGGGGAGCACTTGGATGTGCAAACATGTATGTAATGGTGAAATGTTCCCAGGATCACAAGAATGGACTGGTGCTAGATAGGTCTCTGTTTCTCCATTTAGAGAAGGAGGAATTTGGACTCTATCACCATTAAAGTCCTTGTCAATATTAGGATTTTTCTCCTAGGCTTCTTCAGGAATTGTGAGTCAATTAATTAAGCTTTGTTAGAGGAGGCCCAGAAAAGTAAATTCTATTTAAATGTTGTTGTTTTTTTTTTCCTATGGAAAAGTATGTTGACCTCTTAGAAATCGTTTACTTTCTAAGAATTTACAGACTCAGTGTACAATAGGACTCATTCATGGTATTTTGTGAAATGAAAGGAACAGATAAGATGGTGCTTTTTGTTTAAAAGGAAGCCAAAAAAGGCGTGTTTATTGTAAACAATCTGGAAGGACACACTGTCCACAGAATGTCATTACCAGACGGTGGAATTACTGGGGAGCTTTATTTTTCTCTTTAGATTTTTTTGACTTTCTGATTTTTTCTTTTTTTAATTTAATGAGTGTTTACTTTTATAAACAGGGACTGGAAAACCTTTTCTTTTTCCTTTTTGAGACTGTCTCCTCTTATTATTTGAGGACTGCTTGTTCTCAATTTGTATTGTCTCACTGACCCAGCCACACCTTTCTTGTGTTTTGCCTGCTTACCGTTTCCTGCTCACAGTCTGATAATTACTTGCCGTCGCAATCTAGGTTTCCTGCTCACAGTCACAGTCTGATAATTACTTGCCGTCGCAATCTAGGACGGACAATGAGAACGTAAGATCATCTGGGCAAAGAAACCTGCCGCCTTCCTGTTCCTTTGCAGACTCTTCAGGTGCTGTGCGGGTGTTGAGGAAATTCATCTCAGTTGAGTCATCCTCCCACTCATGGTCTTACACCAAAACTTTCTCTGGGTTTGTTGATGAGCATGTCATCAAAGAGAATCAATAGCTTTATTGAAATCAAGTTGCTACATACCGTAGAAGGACCTTTGCTTATTCAACTGGATGAGGAATTTTTTTTAGTGAGCTCATCTTTCTATGAGTGTTCTTAAGTGCTGATTCTCCTCTATAAGACGAGCAAGAAACAAAATCTTGACATTTCAAAATCAATAAACTCTTCAATTCCTATTTTTCACAGTGCCATAAAATGGTACAAAGCTGAAAAAGTTAAAGGTGGCCCACAAAGGGACTAGTTTCCACACAGAGAGACTTCACCCAGAAAGTTTTCTAAAATAATTGGTGATTCTCAGAGAGCCCAAATCGTGTCACTGGTCAGTGCAAGAACAAGTGAGTCATATCAGTGACAGGATATGAGACAAGAGTAACTGATGGCAGAATTTCTTAGGATGAGCTAGCTTTCTTTTCCCTTAATGGCCTCCATGGGCTGGAAGACTGACTCATCTCTTCATTAGCACGTGGGTTGGCCCGAGCCTCTGACTGCAAGACTGGACTGTGTTTTTCATCCAGCTTTCCTCTAAGTTGATTCTCCAAGTAAATAATCCCTCAAAAGAGGTGAAAGGGCTCAGGACTTCAAACATGATTTGCTGTTCATTTCTGTTCCAGCTTTAAGACGTAAGACATAAAGAGAAATTTTAGTCAAGGACTAAAACTATTATGGGAAATATGGAGTATTTTTTCTTTATATTTCATGAGAAAGTATTGCCTAGAGGGTTAAGAGTGCATCTCGGGAGCAAGACTCTCTGGGTTCAAGGTCCCACTAAAGCACTTTGTAGACCTTTAGTGCTGGGCAATTTCTTATTCTCCTCGTGCCTCAATTTACTGTCCTGTAAAAGAGGAATAAAAGTGGTACCTTCCTCGTTGATCTGTTGAGGGTACTGGGTTCTTACATGCAGAGTATTTAGAAAAGTGACCATAGTAGCAATTCTTATCGAATGCGTCTACATTTATAATCATGATATTATTAGGTTAATAAAGCGCATTACAGGGAGGCGTTCTGGCATTAACCCTAAAATACTGAATTTATGTCAAGACTTTGGGGGAAAATAGGAGGTAGGTGGAAAAATAAGGCTGTAAGCCACAAATCTGAGCAAGATCTTTTTTAAAAAAAAAAAAAAGCTTACCCCTGAGGAGAAGTAGCAGCACGACTTGAGGGTGGAGATGATGGTGATGAGGATGAGGATAGGGATGGGATGAAACCACAGCCGGCAGTTATCAGGCAGTCATGATCTAGACAGGGCTAAAGCACTTTGCATGCATCACCTCATTTAGCCCTCAAATCCCTGGGGTAGCTACGGTCATTAACGTCCTATTACCGGTGAAGATACAGAGATGTGGAAAAGTTGAGGGACTTGTCCAGGGTCCGGGTGCATGATGGGCCATTCCTGAGCCGGGCGCAGGGGCTGCCCGTGAGCTGATGCCCCGGCCCTTGCAGGATCACATGTGGCTTCCCCTTTTCCCACCCAGACCCTGAACAAGGCCTTAACTCTCTGCAGCTTTCTCCTTCCTTAAAACATTTCCACCTCCCACTATGGTCAGAAGAGTGAAGGTTAGTTACTTCCTTAATGTTGTTTGCATAAAATTATCTAGTGGATTCTTTTCATAAAAACAAAACAAAAGTACAAAAATCGGCATGCCCTATGTAATGGATGCACTGGGAAAACCCCAAGGTTTGGAGCCAGGCAAGCTGGGCACATGGGAAAGAAAAGGCTTGTTCATGTGCGCTGAGCACCTTTGCGGGGTGACCCCCTTCACAGACAGCCTCCTGAACCCTCACAGCAGTTAGGGAGGGGGTTTCTAATCCCCATTTAGAGATGAGAAAACCGGGCTTCAGAGTTTAGTCTGATCGGTCTTATGGCTACTGTTTCTTCAGGGATTCAAGCTCAGGGCTGGGGCATCCTGAAGCCCACACTCGCACTGTCTTTCCTCGCTTCCAAGCGCCCCCTCTACCTGTGGTAGCTACTGGAAAGAACTGCAGATGTGCAGAGAGGCACTAGAAGAGGGAGGGGACTGGAGGAGGCCGAGGCCACCTAATCAGCAAATATGGACAGTGGGTCCCTCATTCTTGGTATCTAAGCTAAACCTTATTCGGTACTTTTCTCCCCGTCTCCTTTCTCCCATTTGTGATTTGCCATCCCCTTTCTTCCCTGGGAAAGGAAGCATGTACTCGGTTGACAGCCCTGGATTTCAAAATTGCCGACTTAAGGAGAGTTCATTGAGGAACTGCTAATGGCTGTGGCCATTTAGGCCAGAATGCAATTATAACCACTTAGCTGGATGTACCTTTGTGTGCCTGCTGTTTCCTTTAAGGCTGTAAACAGCACCTGGAAGGGCCGGGGACAAACAATGGTTTGGAGGAAAGGCTTCATTCAACATTCCTGTTGAGTTTGTATTGAATTATCCAAATAGACCTTATTTCATATGCAGTTCTAGTGATCAAACCTTGCTATTATTTTCTTCTCAGATCTGCCATCATGACTAGGAACTTGTATTCATGTGGTGGTAAACTGCACAGCAGACAGGGCTTCCTTCTCTGTCTGGACAGGTGGGCGGGGAAATACCCCTTCTCTTATGGGTGGGAAATTATGTAATGTAATTATAAGACTACTTCCTGGCAGCAAAACACCTGCCTGTTTCCTGCCGAAGAGCCTTTAAGAGAGAAAAAACCAGGGTGGAGCGTTTGCAGAAGATGGCTTTGCTGCCATACTCTCCTAAGAACTATGAGGCCAGAGTAACTGCCAGCCTTATGATATGATATAGTATGGAATGGTGGAGAGTTAGCCCAGCCAACTGGATCAGGCCCCAGGAGCTCTTTCCCTTCCCTCCAAACCTGGCATCTTGGGGTTTTCACAGGCCCAGCTACAGGTGGCGAGGAAGAGAGGCAGTGCCGCAATGGGCAGGTGCCTGCCCCAGCTTACTGTTACCTGCAGCTACTGGCCTCTGGAGGCTGGACTGCTGCTGGGCATTCCCTAAACAGACTGCAGACCCAGCTGGGTGGGGCCATGGGTGTCACAGAGAGATT
Organism: Pteropus vampyrus; assembly: GCF_000151845.1. Classification (NCBI taxonomy): domain Eukaryota; kingdom Metazoa; phylum Chordata; class Mammalia; order Chiroptera; family Pteropodidae; genus Pteropus; species Pteropus vampyrus. The sequence continues at coordinate 2,457,455 of NW_011889043.1, forward strand.
CTGTCCCAAAAAAGTGGAGCAGTGTTGGGGAACTCTATCTCTAACCTCCTGCAAGTGTTAGAGCCTGGGAATAACCTGCTGACTCCTCACCACAGCTGGGAAGAGGCCAACAGCCCTTTTCAGTGTCTGACAGAAGCTCATTCACACCAAAGGGCTTGCACCTTCACATCTTCTAACTTGGGAAAGGAATGCTTTCAGTCAAAGGCACTTCTGAGAGGGGGTTTTACTTTGACTTGAGACAGGGTAGTATCGGAGGGCTGCTTCTTTCCCCTGATGTCAAAGACTGACCCACATATAGACAGGGTGTCCCCCTTAAAGATGCCAGGGTGGAAGGAGGAGGATCAAAAGCGAGGTGCCTGGGTTGTCTGATTACCTCCCCTTCTTCCTTTAAAATGAACTCTCATCCATGGCTGGTGAAGCTCAGACATGGGACCCAGAGCCACTTCCCATGGGACTTCGCACAGGGTGCCTGCTACCTCTTTCTTCTGGGTGCCCTATGACCTTCCCTCTTGGGGCAGGCAGCCATGTCCTCCTGTCTCCACTCAGACCCTCCAGGTACCAGGCTGGAGTCAGGAAGTGTGTGCTCCAGGCAGTCCCAGGAAGGGCAGGGCAAGCCGTACAGAGGAGACTCTGGTAAAGGCTGGCGGGACAGGCAGCCAGCCTTTGGCTTTTTAGAAAAGTGTGAGGATGATAGTTAAATGGTACATCATAAATGACGTAACAGCTCTGGAAGACTTTGTAAACCTCTTTAGAAATGTGAAGTCTTTTCATTTTACCACTGTGGTACACTGTTAACGGATGCTAATTAGAGATTCCATGGACCAATAAAGTGAGGAAAGAAAAAGCAAAACATTACTTAGGCTGAGATTCATTCTAGTTCTAGCCGTTTATGTAAGCTGCTCCCTATTTATGCCTAATTACCATGAATTAGGACAATGATGAGACAGATTGGTTGATTTGGGATTGATTAATCTAAGTTTATTTCATCACGACACCTAGTTCTAAACATGTGCTCAGGCTGCTGAGGTTGTAGTTTGTGTTGCTTTGTGCCTCGGGACTCGGTTTTCTCATACTTTCTAACAACTGGCAGGGACTTTGGCCTTGAGCCTGAGTGGATGGAACCCTATACAGTTTGCTTCGGGGATACAGGAACCTGAGACCTGACGGGGGACTCAGAGCCATGAGCATGATTGAAATTATTTTTATCTGGGTTCCAATTCAGCAAAGACGTTGTCTGACCTGGAGTTGGGGATGGAGAAGGGATGGATTTGAGGGGTATCTGTGAGGTGATTTGTTAATGTATGTGTGAGGGAAATGGAAGCGTTAAATGGCTCTCAAGTTTTGAGCTTGGGTCATTGAGTGGATAGTCTCACCATAAACTGAGGCAAAAGTACCAAAGAGGTGAAGATGCCAAGTTCAGTTTTGGACCCACTGAGGTTGAGTGCCTGTAGGGTATCTAGTGAAGATGTCCATCAAACAATTGGATGTTCACTCCGGAAGCTTGGGTGAGAGGTGAGGGCTAGAGATAAATGTGTTGGCAATGTACATGTGGAAGTTGAAATCCAGAGACCCAGGAAGAGTACGTGTGAAAAGAGCATTGAGCTGAGGACAGGACCCTGGGGGAAACTCTCAGAAGAGAGAATAAGATGTGGCCGGATTTTACTGAACAGCTCACTGTTCACGTGGTGTCATTCTTTGAGGGAGAGTGATTCAAGTGAAGGTGAATGAAGGTATGTCATTCCCAGCAGAGCTTTTTAATTGCTTTACACAATCTTCAAAAATAAATCAGGTTCAAATTTCTTGCTAATTCTCTCTAAGAAAATTGGTATACATTCTCATTTAAGATTTATTGAGATGTGTTAGGAAATTGCATCTGAGCTCCTCTGACCTTACCAGTTTTCCTTATTTGGAACTCCTTGAAACAGCCCCGGGAGCTCGGCCAGCCTTCTTGTCCTCCTGCCTTGGGGTGATAGTCCCTGGATCCCCTCTTCCTGCTGCTCCCCAAATAAGCACATCTATGCCCTCTCCTTTGTTAGCCTGCTTTTAGTTAATAAAGTAATATGATTGTTTTTTAAGTTCAAATAATACAAACAAATATTCAGTGATAAGTAAATCCCCTTCCTACCCAGGCCCCTAATCCTCAGCCCTTTCTCCCCTGCCCTGCAAAGCAACTTCTGTTCCCAGTGTCATGTCTGTACAACATCCTTCTGGAAATACCGGCCCATGGGCCAGATCCAGCCAGTGTTCTGTTTTTGTAAATAAAGTTTCGTTGGAACACAGCCATGCCCACCCACTTGTACATTATCCTGTGGCTGATTCCCACTACATTGTTGAATAGTTGTGACAGAGAAGGAAAAGTTTTGCCAACATGTGCTTTTTATGTGTGGACACTTTTGTGTATAGTCTTTTTTGACATATCCGTGAGCACACTATACACAGTTCTGCATTTTGCTTATTTCTATTTCACAATAAATTGTGAAGATCATTCCCTATGGGCACATGCAGATTTGTCTCAGGCTTTTTCACATAGTGTGGATGTAATTAATCAATCCCCTGATGAAGAATGTTTTTACTCTTTTCAGTCTTTAGCCTGAACAAATAACACTACAGGGAACCTTCTTGTGCACATACCTTCTCTGCACACACGTGAGCCCTTTTGGATAGGTACACTTAAATCTGACAGATATAGCCTAACTGCCCCCGAGGTAGTTTTTACCCTACACCCAACCTCAATGAAAGTCACATTCTTTTCATTTTAAGGGCTAAATTGCTAACCCCGTGAGGAAAAGGAGCTAATAAAGTAAAAAACGAAGAAATGTGCCGGTTTACCAAATTTACATAATCTGTACAAAATTTTACAGTCTCTAATACCTGCTATTGCTCATTTGAGTGTCTGCCACTGCTCTTATTTCTGAAGGAGGGTGTCTTAGTCCATGCAGACTGCTGTAACAAAATGCCACAGACAGGGCGGCTAGTAAACAACAGAAATTTATTTCTCACTATTCTGAAGGCTGGAAGTCTGAGATCAGTATAATGAGATTCTGGGGAAGGCTCTCTACCAGGTGCACACTGCTCATATCTTGCTGCTTCCTCACACTAGTGGGAAGGGTACTGATCTCATCCATGAGGGCTCCACCCCCATGACCTAGTCACCACCCAAAGGCCCCACCTCCCACTACCATCACACTGGAGATTTGGTGTCAACGTATGAATCTTAGGGGGACACAAACATTCAGTCTACAGCAATGAGATTCACTGGGCTTCCTCATCTGACTTCAGACATAGATCTAATCAGGCTCCGAAGGTAGAATCAAGATGGATATTCCTTTTCGTCTCAGGTAGGCTATTTGCATCTCTAAGGCCCTCTTAATGCCATCCATTTCTCTAGACCTTTGCCCAAACCAGAATACTGCCTCTCCAAATGTGCTAAACCGAAATACAAACAATATAAGATACTTAGTACCTGTCTTTTAGAAGTTTACATTATTTTCCATTCTATTTGGTAACCAACATCTCTCAGAATTAGGTATAGTTAACACAGATTGCCACAAAATACCTCCATTCTACACAGTTCCATTTCCTTATTTCTGGATTCTCTCAAGGATGAGAACCTTGCTTTAGTCATCTTTGGGCCCAGCATTCTACCTGACATGTGATAGGTGCCCAGTGGACTTTGGCTGAACTGAACTAATTTTCTCTTAATGCTTCAACTGAATTATTCCTTTTGCCTCTTACAGAATGAAGATATTCAGATGTTGTTTTAAATACACCCTACAGCAGAAAGTTTTCATCCTGTTTTTAACCCTGTGGCTGCTCTCCCTGGTGAAGCTTCTAAACATAGGAAGACTCCTCTTCCCTCAAAAAGACATTTACTTGGTTGAGTACTCCCTAAGTACCTCCCCCTTTGTAAGGAACAGATACACTCATGTTAAGGATGAAGTCACATATGAAGTTAACTGTTTGAGAGTCTATGAACAGGAGCCTTTGGAAATTGGCAAGACTCTGGAAATAAGAAGAAGAGACATCATCGACTTGGATGATGATGATGTTGTGGCAATGACCAGTGATTGTGACATTTATCAGACCCTAAGAAGGTATCCTCAAAAGCTTGTTTCACAGGAAGAGAAAAGCTTCCCAATAGCCTATTCTTTGGTTGTTCACAAAGATGCAATTATGGTTGAAAGGCTAATTCATGCTATATATAACCAGCACAATATTTACTGCATCCATTATGACCATAAGTCACCCGACACCTTCAAAGTTGCCATGAACAATTTAGCTAAGTGCTTCTCCAATATTTTCATTGCTTCCAAAGTAGAGACTGTGCAATATGCCCACATTTCCAGACTCCAAGCTGATTTAAATTGCTTGTCAGACCTTCTCAAGTCTTCAGTCCAATGGAAATATGTTATCAACCTGTGTGGGCAAGACTTTCCTTTGAAGTCAAACTTTGAATTAGTGTTAGAGCTGAAGAAACTCAATGGAGCAAATATGTTAGAGACAGTGAAACCCCCTAACAGTAAAATGGAAAGATTCACTTATCACCATGAACTCAGACAGGTGCCTTATGAATATATGAAGCTACCAATAAAGACAAACATCTCCAAAGAAGCCCCACCTCATAACATTGAGATATTTGTTGGCAGTGCTTATTTTGTTTTAAGTCGAGCATTTGTTAGATATGTTTTCAACAACTCCCTTGTTAAAGACTTTTTTGCCTGGTCTGAAGATACATACTCGCCTGATGAGCATTTCTGGGCTACCTTAATTCGGGTACCAGGAATACCTGGGGAGATTTCTAGATCAGCCCAGGATGTGTCTGACCTGCAGAGTAAGACCCGCCTTGTCAAGTGGAGTTATTATGAAGGCCTTTTCTATCCCAGTTGTACTGGCTCTCACCTCCGAAGTGTGTGTATCTATGGAGCAGCAGAATTAAGGTGGCTTCTACAAGATGGACATTGGTTTGCTAATAAATTTGATTCTAAGGTGGATCCTGTCTTGATTAAATGCTTGGCAGAAAAGCTTGAAGAACAACAGAGAGAGTGGATCACATTATCTTCAGGAAAGTTATTTATGGATGAAAATCTCACAGTCACATCATGATAAAATCATGATGGGAATAAGGTGACAAACGGAGTTAATGTGGAGTCGTGTGCTATACCATGTCCAGCGCCATCTGAGCTTCACCTTCTCATGTTTGAAAGGTGTCTAAAATTCCACATGTAGGAAAAAGTGACCCAGCCTTTGGTGACAGCCTGCATTTGGTTGGGTACTTCTGTTTGTTTTTGCCTGTAATCTCACTGAGCTAAATCGGAGAACTTAAACAGTCATCGGTTATTTATTGAGCTCCTATTGTATGCCAGGCACTTCTTTAGAGATGTGTAGCAATTAAATCCAAGTTTTAATGAGATATACAATGCCTCAAGGGACCATACTCATACGGCAACCTCAATATCTTCTGCACATAACAATCAGGATCCTACTGAAGAAGGTTTGGAGTGTGTGGTAATCACCCATATAAACCACCCATTTCAGAATAGCATTGAAGTACAGTGACCAACACTCCACTTGTCTTTTAATTCAACTCCCTTGATTTTCTCTAACCATTAGAATATTAGAAGGAGAGACTCCACTACCTCAGAAGAGTTCAAAGTTCAATTTCCTCCCTGCCAAAGCATAATTTACCTTCTGGTGCCTCATTCATTCAGTTCAGGGTCGGCAGACTCTGTGGGTGGGGCATTCATAATGTCTGAATGTTAGGGAAGCGGTGGGAATGTCTAGAGGGATTGGGATAGGTGGTGCCTGAAGAGGAACAAAAGGATTTGTATAATTTTTGCATCATGTTACACAATGTGTCATGATGGCCTCTTTTTTAATTCAGCTGTTTCTTTAAAACACATTTACTGATTAAAAATGAGAACTGGTTATACTCCAGAACATGGAAGTTAAGTCTTCCAGTTCATAGATTATCATTATATGTAAGTTTCTTTACAATGGAATTAGTATAATTTTGTTTTATGGAACTACCAAGCTAAGAGTCACTGAATTTTCTTGAAAAGGTTATGTGAAATATGACAGCTTTATAAATTAATTATTATGGTCATTTAAAAAAAAATTTCTTCTCCAGCAACTGTCCAAGTGGAACCCAAACTTAAAATTATGAAACTCTACATTCATTGCAGTCTTCTTCTCAGCTTAGATCCAGAGAGAAGAAGCTAATTTTCCTAAGGACATAGCAAGAATATTGATGAAAGATGTTTTGTAAAACCTACACCTTATAAAACTACCAAATGAGTCAAATATACACAGATTTTAATGTAACTATGTTGGGCTGGAGATGAAATGGGGCAGGAGCAGGGTTCTGAGAACAGGCTATAACATTATTATGTTTCTTAGGAAATCGTGGAACTCATGTAAAAATTTCTTGGTGATCTTATGTTTCAATGTCAGCCTCAGGAACTATGTAAAGGTGCAGTAATCAAGGCCAGTGTGAGACTATTTGGAAGACTGAAGTATTTAAGTATTTTTTTAAATGTCTGTGTTCTAAACGTCTAGGAAACAAACTCAGCTTGTTTTAACGTTTGTGATGCTAACTGCCAAGCGGCACCACCTCGCTCTTCTCCTGAGCTCCGTTTTCTTCCTTTCTTTTCCCTGCCCGCTTCAAATGACTTCATTTTTCAGAAAACAGCTATTATCAAGTCCCTGTTCTTAAAAAAGAAGTGACTATTAGAGCTGAGTTCTACAGAACATCCTCACCAGTTCATTAGTGTGTATGACCGTAACAAGCTGTCACTTTGGTCTATGAGCCTATTCCTGGTCTTTGAAACGAGTACTTGGTTGTCTATCCTGGCTTCCTCGCAAGTTTATTGTGAGACTCAATTGAAATAGTATATGAAAAAGGCGACAAACTGTTGAAATGTCAGAGAGCAACGTTACTGTAGATCCAACTCCGTTGGGAGACTTAACCATTTATCTTTTCTGAAAAACCTTCAAAAGATTTTAAAAAGCTACAAATGCAGGGGCAACTTCTGTAACCGAATCCAGGTCTGAAGAAACTCCAGTCACCACGTCTCGGGGTTATTTCTAAACTATCAAGATTAAGAATTTAGTCCCGTGACTTAGAGCGGGAATAGGGCTTGAAGTACTTTTCCTGTCATCCAGGCTTAAACATACAAAGTGAAGTCTTGGTGTTTAGCCTTTGGTTGTCAGAGTAAATGCAAAGGCTGAAAAATAAATGTCAGCCTCTTGTTCCTGTGTCTTGCTTCCTGGTGAGAAATGATTCTACCTCTTGTTTCCTGAGAAATTTCTCAGTTGTTAATCAGTTTAATGCCATGTCCAAATGAAACATGGAACCATGAAGAGGCGGCAGTGCTTTCTTTTCTCCATTAACAGACACATGTCTCAGGATTCAATTCCTAACTTTCCAGGGAGCTGGTCAGAACACGCTTTTGCCTTGAGAATCCTGCAGATTCCCTGCATGCCTTTCAAACTGATCCTCCCCTAAAACTTTTGGTATGATTCCCTCTGGTCTGGAGAATGTTCTGCAGTCTGTGTTTCATAATTATTTTCTGCATAGTATGTATCGAATCTAGACTCTTAAGTTATTTGGCGATGAGCCCAGGACCTTGGTATTTGTGAATTGTATTAGATAATATTAATAATGAAAGAGCTACCAATTCTATATATAATGTGTGTGTGTATATGTGTATATATATACATATATATACACACGCATATTATCTGAACAAACTGCTGTAATATTATAATACAGTGTTGCTGCTGTTCTTAATATTTTGGTTTTTTTAAGTGAAATATATATAAATATTTAAATTTGTAGAGTTAAATCTGAAAATTTCTCTTGCTTTCCAGAGTGTGAATGTTTTATATATAGGCTATGAAATGACAGTCTTCTCTGGGGATGTAAAGTGAATGTTACCCTATGATCGTTATAACTGTTTTCCTTATTGATGATGATGATGGAATGAGAGTTTTGATTTTTTAAAATTTTCTTATCAACTGGTCTCTAAGTCTCCTGCTGTGTATGTGTGTGTGTTTTATCATTTTCAAAAGACAATTTCCCATTATATGAGTTTTAGATAGATTGATATTGCATTTTTATGTTTGCTGCTACTAGATGTTAATTCTCCACTACTGTAAAATAAAATATGCTCCGAAAACCAAACCCCTGAAATTTATGATGTTTCTTTTCTCTGGTTGTGTCGGTTCCCCACGAAGACTCTTTCTGTTTATGACACTTGCCCAGTATTTGAAGAGCACAGTTAATTTCACTTCAGAGCAAAAGAAATTCGGTGTATTTACTATTCACAGAATATAGGCACACGAACATGAGTTGTTTAATTTGGCAAAGTCTCAAAGAACCTTCTAGGATTTCCCTGCCTTCGTTCTCCTTCAGGTTGGTCTCTCCTCTAAGATTAATTATCTAGATAAATATTCTTGTTTGCTTGATTACATTACGGAAGTTTGTTTTTAATAGCGTAGGCTGAGCCATCCTCGATCCTTGGAAAACCCAGCCTCTGTCTCCCCACACCAGGACACCTGCCTTGGTTGTGAGCCCTGTGGACACAAGGACCCTGGCTCCACCCATGTCTTCAGACTCGGTTGGTGGATAATACCTGAAGAGCTGCCCTCTGTCCTGGAAAACATCACCTTTCCCAGCTCTACTACGCTGGTGAATATTTGGCATCGCTGATCCCCACACTACCACTCTGAAAAATCCCCTGGTCGGTTTTCTCCTTTCATCCTTTCTAAAGCCATGACAGCCACCAGCCTCCCTGGCTGGCAAGGTCAAGGAGTAAGGCATTTTAGGAATCTTCAACATAAAAAAATTAACATCTGCTCTTAACCTAAGGTTAGTTCTAGCTCTTACCAAGCTGGACAACCAAGCACATCCACAATGATCTCATGGAAGAATATGGACTTTTTTTGGTAGTGGCATTGGTAGGGCGGGTTGGTATGCAGCATGATATTAAAGACTCAGACTTGATTCCTGGATAAGCAGTTTCATATCTTTTTATTCCTTTTGATGTCTATAAAGATACATCTAAACTGGGACTACTGGCTTCTAGATTCATGAAACTGATTATGAAGAAACCCTGGCAAGAGAGAGTCAGTCGGTGATTGCAAATGTGTTCCTACTACTGAAAAAAATGTTCCTATGATGATACATGACAAACAGCTTAAGCTTTGCTTCAGAGACAGGTGATCAGTGTGTCAACTTAGGCGGCTGTTTAAAAATCACAGGAAGACTATTCACCTGACCTCAGGTATGGCCTTCACATGGAGCAGCACCATCCTTTCTAGGAACACTTTGGCACTGAATCATACAGAAGACAAATAGAAAAGAATCTGAAGGAAAATCATGGTCGGTGACTTGGGTAAATTTATTACTTTTTTGTTGCTGCTATTGTTTCTTATAGGACAATAAAGACAATTTAAACAGAAACAATGTGTATTCATAATTCTAACATCCTGATGAAACCATTCCTGTGTTGCTACATGATCTTTATGGCTATCTAATGGTCATACCATAATTCACTCAGCCTTTCCTTTACTGTGGAACATTTGGATTGTAAGCTACATTTTTTTTTTGGCTGTCATAAATAACAATGTTGTGAAAAGTTTTATCCATAAAGTTTCTCCTTTCCTGGAATCACTTCCTTATGATGCATTTCCAAGAGAGGGATCCTGAAGAGAACGGATTTTTAATTTTACCATTACTATTTTTTTTACTGATTGCTTTTCATATATGTTACAAATCACTCACTCAAAGAATTATGTAGGACACTTGGTGTAAATCAACCACAGTCTCAACCTATGTGAAATAAATCGTATTTATTTATTCTGATAAATGGCCTTTCTGATGTAGCCATTCTTCTAACAGAGCAAAGGTGTTTTAATGTATGTTTGTGAAGAGCTCTTTCGGAATATTCCCAAAGGTTTAACTTTGATGACTGACTTCATTCCAGGAAGGATCTAAAGGTTGCTAGTTCCTTTAGTATCCATTCTCCCTGGCTTCTGTGGTTTTATTCTGAGGAGCAATATGACCAACTATTAATTCCCAACCTTGCTTTCAGCTAGGGGTGGCAAAAGAGAAAAAGCAGAAGTCATTGGGTGGGGCATCTGAGGATGCACTCAAAAGGTGGCTTACCTAGCTTGCCTTCCACCCACCTTCCTCTCTCCTGCTGCCTGGAATGTGTTTGTAATAGCCTGAATTTCAGCAACTATTTTAAAGCCATGAGGATGCAAGTTATATGGCAAGGATAGAATAAAAATATGACATCTGAATCATCCAAAACCACTTGCCTCCAGTCTTTTATGGGAGAAAAAAACCTGACATACACTTTACTGTTATCTCAGTTCTGTTACTAAGAGTGGAACACGATCCCTAGCTTTTACAATGTTTTTCCAGAACAATGGCTTTCAAACTTTAGTTTGCATCAGAATCAGCTAGAGGGCTTGTTAAACACACAGATTGTTCCCTCTATCCCCCACTTTCTTATTAAGAAAGGTTGGGTAGGGAAAGAGGAAAATTTGCATCTCTAACAAGTTCCCAGGTGAGGCCTATGCTGTTCAATGTTAAATTATTTCTTTAACATTGTAAACATTAAGCCAAGTTAGCATTTGGAAAGCAACAAATATTGCAATAAGTGTACATACCTTCAGATGGTAAAATGCTGTGGTGAGATGTTCAGAAATATTTTAGATGCTCTGCCCTATATGCTCTCTCTATACTGTTGGCTATCGATATTTTCTAAGGTGACTAAAGTTGATACATTTCCATAACTACAAGTCCCCCTAAAATTATTTTCAACCAAATTGCTGCCTTATTTGGAACTATTTTATAAAATGTAATAAAATAAATGAATTTGGAGAGTACAGTTAACCTGAAATTACAGTGATGAAGTCTCAAATTCAGACCTATGTGTTAATTCTACTGAATGAAATATATGCTGGTGAGACAGACTCTTCCCAGACAGAAATTTTCATGAGTATTTCAATGTGACAGTCCTAAAAAATTTTTAAACATTGAAATGAAACACAGCCATATCATCCTAACTCTTCAGTATTTCAAGCCATTACAGGAATGCCAATGTAAAATAAATAAAGAACTATGTGTCATCTCATAAATACTTCCAAGTTTTTATTTCAACTGTGGGTAGATACTCAAAAAAAAAAAAATAATAAAAGACTAAAAAAATTCAGCAAATGTATCTGCCTAAGGGAAATTAGTTCCCATTCTTTAGAGTATTTTCAATTATTCTGTTTTAAATAGCTACACGGAATGGGTAAATTTCATTATAATAATTTTACTCATGATTTAATTTAGTCTTAATGGCTACTAATTATTTTTTATTCAGGGTTATTATTAATCCAATTTTACAGATACTCTAGTTTTGGGGAAGACCACTTCTGTAGGAAATAAGGAATCCAACATGGAAAGAAGGGAAAAGGATCCCCAGGGTGATGGTGAAGGGACTCCCCAGGATAAGAGCAGGGTACCAACAGGGGTAGCAATCAGTCCAATTGGAGTGAGTCAGAAAGCTTTAGAGATTTTTCGAGTATATAGAATATCTCATACATCTGAATGTACCTTTTTAGAGGCAAATTAGACCACTGGAGAATTAGGGACTGAATGTCTATGAGAAAACCTTATGAACTCAAAAGAGAACAAAAGGTCGTACATCTGTACTCACTAAGAGAGAGAGTTTACATAGTCATAATCATGTAATGTTAATTATGCAAAATCTAACATGTACGTGTTAAATATTGACCTACTCAACATGATTCTGATACAATTCACTGGGAACTTGAGGGGAGAGGGAGGATGAACATAACATGCAGAGTGGAGAGCGTGGGTATGTGTGAAAGACACCAAAATGATCTCCCATGGCGAGAATCAATGTCTAATGTCTAAAACAGAAAAATCAAGTGTAGCAGTATGAGGATATCATTTAGATACGTAGAAGGAAAACCCAAAGAACCAGTTCTGAGAGTTGAAACTAGTTGCCACCAAGGAAGGAAAATGGGGTAAGAGATGGAAACTACTTGTTTTTTATTTTTTGAAACAAGCCTTGCCACCAGCTCTATCAACTTTAGAATAAAAACTAGAAAACGAAGAAACAACTGGGAAGGAAAAAGACATGATCTATAATCAAAGACTATTTGTAATTTGATAGTGCAAATAAACAGAAATCTTATAAGGGTGGCTATAGTTTCTATCTGCTCAGCCCGTCCCCCTCCTCTGACTCTTCAGAAAACAGCCTTCCTGGCTAAAGAGGTGGTCAAGTGACCCATGGTGGGCCAATTACAGGCCCTCACGGCCACAGCCACAGTGATTGGTCTAAGGAATGGACACATGACATAAACTAGGCTGATTAGAGTTCCTGGGACTTTTCAAATTCTGGGGAATAAGAACCTCTTGTTCTTCATGATCACAGAACCCAAGGCCTACAGGCCTACTAGTTGTGGACAGCTCTCTCCCCTTCCACCCAGACAAGTTTGTATCAGCCAAGGAAGTCAATGCACCAAAAGGAACAGAGAAGAAATAGAAGAGAGAGAGGATCCTGACAGCGTTCAGGCGGTGAATCCAGTCTGCTTGAGACCAGCTCCACCTCGCCCTCCAGTCAGTCTCACAGCCCAATTAAATCCCTCCTTTATTTAAGCGAGATGTAATTGGGTTTCTTTTGTAGTCATAGATACTATCACACAGTTAAAAAAAAAAAAAAAAAGTGTCAGAGAAAACTTTAAAATAATTTTATTATGGAAAGTTTCAAACAAACACAAAAATAAAATGGCATGATGAAATCCCACATTCTCATTTCCCACCCTCACAATCATTAACATTCTGACAATCTTGTTTCATCTGTCTATACTGCCACCCTTTTTTTCCTCAGAAATATTTTAAAAGAAAGTCCCAGACATCATATTATTTTGCTTAGCCCCTGCACTCTACCCATGACTTGTGCTCTAGTCCTGTAAGGAAAGTGCCAGACAAGTGCCCATTTTGTCCGTATTTGAGCCATAGGGGATTGCTGTTTTTACAGGTCAAAAGTGGACAAATATTGGCAATATTATATGGCCTGACCTGATACTTCAATATGAATCTAACTGCTAAGGATTTCTACATAAGCACCATGGCACTATCATGTCTAATGAAATGAACAATAGTTCCTTAATATCTAGCACTGAGTCCATTTTCAAAATTTCCCAATTGTATCAAATATATCTTTGTATCCTCCATTTGTTAAAATCAGGATCAAAACAAGGTCTGCACTCCGATTTGGTTAAAACAACTCGTCAAGTATTCTCACTCTCATTAAGCATTCTTGAAGGAACCTAGACATATAACACAGAATGGTAGACAATTCTCAGGAAGAGTGAGAAGAATCAGATCCTAACTCCTTGTGTATATTATTCAATATACACATATATTCAGTGACATATACACATACTGAATATATACACATATATTCAGTATGTGTATATATCTCACTGTGCCAGGAGTGGTGCTCTTTGTTTCACATCCTTTCTGCATTTACCCTCATGAGGTGGTTGCCAGTATCATTCTTATTTTGTAAATGGGGAAGGGCTCAGAGGAGGTCAGCTGACTTGCCCAAGGTCACCAGCTAGTAAGTGGTAGAGCTGAGGTTAGAATTCAGGCCTTGTGGCTCCAAAGCCCAAGTTCAAAGCTGCTGCTCTTTACCTGTGCCTTATGCATCTGTCCTGGTGAGCAGTAAAGTGCCAGACACATGACTGTTATTATTTTATTCCACGAAGTACTGAGATCTTGTAGGGAAGGTAGCAACCAGAACTTATAGAGATAAACAGTAAACCCGGGTTGATGGACTGCATCCATGCGGCTCAGGGGGAGTCAGTTTCGGGGATCATACATTGCATTTCCTCTCTAGTCATTCACTCTCTGGCATTCCCTTTTGAGTCCACAAGCTTCACTGTGGGCTCCTCCTCCCCGCTGAACTGTCGACCTCTGGTCTTCCTCCCCTTTCTTCCTTACTCACCATGTCATTCCTCTTGGCTTCATGCTTTATCTGCTTTGCCATTCAAGTCTCTTTTACCTGCTTCCAACCCCAGCCTCCAAGCTAATCCCAGCTCTTTAATTATAAAATATTCAATTAGAGTATTTTTGACTTTTGTGAACCCTGAAACTAATGAACCCAGTATCGGTGTTTCAGACTAAAAGGCCCAAGCCCCTCCACAGGCCCCTCCATTTCAAATATGTCACCCTTGAGGCATCACAGCAGACACACCAGCTATGCTGGCCTTTTTTGGACTTTTCCGCTGTCACCATGTAGTCCACAGGATGCCTGGCTCACGTAGCACTTCCCAGAGAGTTGTCTGCTTCATGAGGACCAGTGGGTATAGAAAGATCATTTTGTCAGTGCTTCTCAAACTTTCATATATATAGAAATCACCCATGATCTTATTAAAATGAAAATTCAGATTCCACAGTAGGTCTGGGCTGGGGCCCAAGTTGCCACCTTTCTAACAAGCTCCCAGACGGTGCCGGTGATGCTAGTTTGTGGACCACGCTTTAAGTAGCAGGAATCTAGATCACTGGTCTCAACAGCAATTGCTCATTAGAATCCCCTCAGGTGCTTCTGATTAGGGGAGACCTCGGTGCAGGGAGTTATAAAAACTTCCAAGGGATTCTAATGAACAATCAGAGTTGAAAACTGCCATTTTAGAGGCTGACGTAGCAGCAGGAATCGAGAGGCTGGATGAGAAGCTGGGGGGCCACAGGAAGTGGAGCTCCTGGTTCCGTAAGTATCTTTGTTTCTTGTGCTTCCTGCCTCTCTTCACTGTCCTTCATCTTTTCTTTCTTTTGTTCCCCCTACCATCCATCCCTGTCCTCAATTGTCTCAATGTGAAAAAAGCTGAACAAACTGAAAATCAACCCTTCTTAGATCTCTCAGAGAACCGAGGTCACAAGGCAACCGTCACCCTGAAAATTGGAGAGACACGCAAACAAAGAATTACAGTTTACCAAAAGCACTAGTCTACAGCTGAAGCCAGTACCTGTGGGAACATTTTAACTGTAAGTAATAAATTGCTGGAGGCGCAATGCACACACGCTTGAGAATTAAAGATTCCAGGGGTGGGAGTGGGGGTGGGGGGACTATACTTTTATCTCCAGGAGCTCTACCAGATTCTCAGGGTGAAGACTTGAGATAAGTTTCCTCATGCTTCCAACAGTGGAGGGAAGAAGGTGTGTCTCCTAGAGGATAAGTTGACAACGATGAATTATTATATGCTAGGATCTGGGATTTAAGACGCGTAAGATAGGCGCTCCAGGAGCTCATAGTCTAATGGGAAATAATTAACGCATACCATAATGCCAGAGATCGATATTTGCTGCCCCTTGTATCTCATCCCAGCTTCTTCCATAATGATAGAACTCTCCTTTGTAGCTGAGCGCATATTTCTCAGAATAAAAATTATATTGCCAGCCTCCCTTGCAAGGTAGGTGTGGCCATATGACAAAGTACCAGCCAATAAGATGTAGTGAGAGTTTTATGTGCAACTTTCTGAGACGTGTCCTTAAATCGAGTGGATTCCCAAAGCCTCGCCCCCATTACTGTGAATATAACTTTACTTGGAGAAAGTTTTTGCAGATGCAATTAAGTTAAGGATCTGAAAGTGAGGTCATCCCGGATATGAAGAGCAGCGGCTCTTCAAATGCCATTTTCTCTCTTTGCCTAGCTAAGAAGCAGGTATAATAGTAGACATCTTAGATAAGAAGGTGGAAGCCTCAACCAAGAGCTTGGGTTCCTAATGATTGTAGAGTCACTAGAGCAGCCTATACTCACGTAAACTGAGAGAGAAATAGATTTCTAATTTAAGACTTTGTGATTTTTGGATTTCTGTCTCTTGTAGCAGAATCTTTTACTAACAAATGTACCAACTAATCACAACAAATTTGTATTTTTTAGGTTTCTCATAAATATTTAAAATTTAAAACAACGTATTAGACAAGTTCTATTTCATTTATAATAAAACGCAAACTCCTTTAAATGATCAGTAAGATCTTGTGTGATTTGAGCACAGTCTACTTGTCCAGTCTCATGTCATGCCACTCTTCTCTAGCTTGGCACATGAATACTTGAAATGTAGCTAGTGTGACTAAAGAATTGAATTTTTAATTTTATGTAATTTTAAATTAATTTACATTTAAATAGCCACATGTGACAGGCAGCTAGCTGCCAGAATGGATAGTACAGGTCTTGACCACTCTACATACTGCTACAAATAGTTAACTATTTGAGACATTTTAGAACATGGTCACAAATTCTTTGGTATACCTCTATATCCTCTCTCTTTGAATCTGGGCAGGCTTGTGACTATATGACAAGTGATTTTATTGTGACTTCTGGGACAAGGTAAAGAGAAGCCTGCCACTTCTTCCTGGATCTCTTGACAGTCATGATCTTGGGACACTTGCTCCTAGGAAGCTCTGTCTCAGAACCTGGTCACCACACTGTGAGATGGTGTGGTGAAGCTACATAAAGATGAAGCTACATAAAGAGGCCACGAGTAGCTGCTTCATCCTTTGAGTCATCCCAGCCTAGGCCCCTATGTTAGTTTCCTGTGGCTGCCACAATAAATTACCACAAACTTGGTGGCTTAAAACAACTGCAGTGCATTCTCTTGCAGTTCTAAAATCTGCCAGAAGTTTGAAATCCAAGTGTTAGTAGGTACTGCCTCCTCTGAGTCTCTGAGGGAGAATCTCTCCTAATTTCTGATGGTAGCTGTCCATCTTTGACATTCCTTGGCTAGTAGGCACATCATTCGAATCTGTGCCTTCCACTTCATATCGCTGTCCCTGTGTTTCCCCTCTTCTCAACTCACCTTTCTCTTACAAGGACACAGGTTATTGGCTTTAGGTCCCACCCTAAGTCAGAATGCTCTCATCTCAAGATCTTTAACTTGATCACGTCTACAAAGGCCCTTTTTCCTAATAAGGTCATATTCGTAGGTGCTGGGAATTAGGACTTGCCATATCTCTTTGGAGCCACTGTTCAGTCCAGTACAGCACCAGGCATGTGTGTGACCAAGTAGAGATGATTCCAGCCCCAAGCTGTTTGAGTTACTCCCAGACATTCCTGTTTTCCTGGCTGAGACCCTAAATATTATGGAGCAGAAAAACCCATTACCAGCATGCCCTGTTTGAAATTCTAATCCATAGAATTTTTTAATGTAATAAAGAGGTATTCTGTGCCACTAAGTTTAGGTGATTTATCATGCAATAACGGATAATTGGACATTCCTATTCATCTTTTAAGTCCCAGATCAAATAACATGTCTTCAAAGAGGCCTCCTCAGATACCTCCTCCACAGTCTAAATCATATTCCTCTCTCTTGATTTTTCCTTTATGGCATGTATCACAACTTATAATTATATATGCAGTTTGATGTTTTTCTATTTTAAATGTCTGTCTCCCCCACTAGATTTATGATCCTTGGGGCAGGGACCAAGTTTGTTTCATTGAGCATCATGTCCTCTGTGCACCAGGCACAGAGCAAACACTCAATAAATATTTGCTTAATGAATGAAATTCTGAGCTTTCCATGACTGAATCTACACTGATGTTTCTTCGTCAACTGAACAGAGACAGCTCTTGGAAAACATTATTTTGCCTTTTTGCTTTCAGCAGATTAAATAAACTGGGATGCAGCAAGTGGAAAGCACAATGTTTCCTTTCCACAATTTAAACATTAGTTGTTGCCGTTTCAGTTCTTTGCATTTCAATAATTACTGTGGTTTTTAATTGCAGTGACAACAAATGAACACAAAAGAAGGAGGTGGTCAGACAGCCAGGCTGGGAGATAACCTCTTCAATTTTTAAAAAGCATCTATAAGTTCACAGAATGAATCTTAAATTGTCTTTTTATGTGAATAAGAATCTCAGGAAACATTCTTCCGTGAAATAAAATCTTAAAGACAAGTCAAAATGAATAGGCTCTCCCTCACATCAGAGCCATCATCCATCTTGTTCTAGAAAGTCCGTTGGTACAAATTCTGTTATTTTTCTTGGAACAGAAACAAAAATAGGACTTGAATGAAAAGTCAAAACATACTAAATAATGCCAAGAATGGTCAGTTAAACCTTGTAACCAGCTATACAAATTAAGGCAGGGATAGAGCCTAAAAGAAATCGGGAGGTAGGTGGGAACCTTAACAAGGATTGCACACAAGCATTTGTTGCTCACTTTCATGGCTGTCACACTAGTCACTGTGGTTGGTGGACTGGTCTGTGGTGAGTGCAGGAATTTTCACCCCTCCCAGATACACCCATCCTGTGTACTGCAGGAGTGTTAACTTGATCTGCAAGACCTTACGTGATCATGTTCTAACGGTGTTTTCTGAGATTCCATATATTTCTATTTGGCATCCATTCATGACAGCCAAACTAATGCTCAAAGTTCCTTACATCTCCCTGAGATCTGGAGCCCATGCTCTGAAAGCATATCTTTATCTAACTCTCACATACTCATACATAAAGAGGCCACGAGTAGCTGCTTCATCCTTTGAGTCATCCCAGCCTAGGCCCCTATGTTAGTTTCCTGTGGCTGCCACAATAAATTACCACAAACTTGGTGGCTTAAAACAACTGCAGTGCATTCTCTTGCAGTTCTAAAATCTGCCAGAAGTTTGAAATCCAAGTGTTAGTAGGTACTGCCTCCTCTGAGTCTCTGAGGGAGAATCTCTCCTAATTTCTGATGGTAGCTGTCCATCTTTGACATTCCTTGGCTAGTAGGCACATCATTCGAATCTGTGCCTTCCACTTCATATCGCTGTCCCTGTGTTTCCCCTCTTCTCAACTCACCTTTCTCTTACAAGGACACAGGTTATTGGCTTTAGGTCCCACCCTAAGTCAGAATGCTCTCATCTCAAGATCTTTAACTTGATCACGTCTACAAAGGCCCTTTTTCCTAATAAGGTCATATTCGTAGGTGCTGGGAATTAGGACTTGCCATATCTCTTTGGAGCCACTGTTCAGTCCAGTACAGCACCAGGCATGTGTGTGACCAAGTAGAGATGATTCCAGCCCCAAGCTGTTTGAGTTACTCCCAGACATTCCTGTTTTCCTGGCTGAGACCCTAAATATTATGGAGCAGAAAAACCCATTACCAGCATGCCCTGTTTGAAATTCTAATCCATAGAATTTTTTAATGTAATAAAGAGGTATTCTGTGCCACTAAGTTTAGGTGATTTATCATGCAATAACGGATAATTGGACATTCCTATTCATCTTTTAAGTCCCAGATCAAATAACATGTCTTCAAAGAGGCCTCCTCAGATACCTCCTCCACAGTCTAAATCATATTCCTCTCTCTTGATTTTTCCTTTATGGCATGTATCACAACTTATAATTATATATGCAGTTTGATGTTTTTCTATTTTAAATGTCTGTCTCCCCCACTAGATTTATGATCCTTGGGGCAGGGACCAAGTTTGTTTCATTGAGCATCATGTCCTCTGTGCACCAGGCACAGAGCAAACACTCAATAAATATTTGCTTAATGAATGAAATTCTGAGCTTTCCATGACTGAATCTACACTGATGTTTCTTCGTCAACTGAACAGAGACAGCTCTTGGAAAACATTATTTTGCCTTTTTGCTTTCAGCAGATTAAATAAACTGGGATGCAGCAAGTGGAAAGCACAATGTTTCCTTTCCACAATTTAAACATTAGTTGTTGCCGTTTCAGTTCTTTGCATTTCAATAATTACTGTGGTTTTTAATTGCAGTGACAACAAATGAACACAAAAGAAGGAGGTGGTCAGACAGCCAGGCTGGGAGATAACCTCTTCAATTTTTAAAAAGCATCTATAAGTTCACAGAATGAATCTTAAATTGTCTTTTTATGTGAATAAGAATCTCAGGAAACATTCTTCCG
The DNA here is from genome assembly GCF_000151845.1 of Pteropus vampyrus. Lineage (NCBI taxonomy): Eukaryota > Metazoa > Chordata > Mammalia > Chiroptera > Pteropodidae > Pteropus > Pteropus vampyrus. The sequence goes on from NW_011889043.1 coordinate 2,477,393, forward strand.
TGAAATAAAATCTTAAAGACAAGTCAAAATGAATAGGCTCTCCCTCACATCAGAGCCATCATCCATCTTGTTCTAGAAAGTCCGTTGGTACAAATTCTGTTATTTTTCTTGGAACAGAAACAAAAATAGGACTTGAATGAAAAGTCAAAACATACTAAATAATGCCAAGAATGGTCAGTTAAACCTTGTAACCAGCTATACAAATTAAGGCAGGGATAGAGCCTAAAAGAAATCGGGAGGTAGGTGGGAACCTTAACAAGGATTGCACACAAGCATTTGTTGCTCACTTTCATGGCTGTCACACTAGTCACTGTGGTTGGTGGACTGGTCTGTGGTGAGTGCAGGAATTTTCACCCCTCCCAGATACACCCATCCTGTGTACTGCAGGAGTGTTAACTTGATCTGCAAGACCTTACGTGATCATGTTCTAACTGTGTTTTCTGAGATTCCATATATTTCTATTTGGCATCCATTCATGACAGCCAAACTAATGCTCAAAGTTCCTTACATCTCCCTGATATCTGGAGCCCATGCTCTGAAAGCATATCCTTATCTAACTCTCACATACTCAGCCAATATTTCCCCTGTTCTAAATCAGCCTAGAGCCAGGGACCAAGCAAGTGGAGACCACCTCTGTAGCCACAGCCCACCAACATTATTTAAACCAGCCAATCAGCTGTTTCTTCTGCCCTACCTCCTCTTTCCTCTGGAAACTCCAATCAAGGCTTTGGGCTGGGCTTTCCCTTCACTCCACTTCTGCTGCCTGACCAAAACTGTCTCTTCCCCAGGTGGTCCTGTGTGATGTGCATGGGGTGGCATTCTTTCAGGAGCTATAAGCAATAAATTCTTTTAATGGAATTTGCATTTCTATATCATCGCTCAGTCACCTTTATGAATTTGAAATCCCATAGGAACAACTGAGACAGATCAGTTTGAACAGAAAGGAGATCTGGTCATTGCAGCCATGAACCTTATGCTGCAGAGAGGCTAGCAGAGTGTAGGCCTGAGCACCCAACCAGGAGGGAGGCCACTCTCTACGCTGGTGACTGGGCACTGGTCTACCTCTCTGGCTTCTGGTTTGATGATTTAAGGGGTGGTCCAGATAACTTATCTGGCTCTTTCTAGCTCTACCATCACTAAATCTACATTAATGCTTACTGCAGATAAATATCCCCAGAGAGATATAAAAATATAATCTGCTCTATGGAGAAATGACTTCTCTGGAGATCTGGGCCTAGCTCTCACTAGCTCCCCTGTCACTGGTAGTGTCCTGAGGTTGTGATCACTGTCGGCATTTCAATGCTTATGTAGAGATGGTACAGATATTGGCTTCCAATCCTCAGATATCCCAGCCAAGGGCTGAAAGTATGCCTTTGTGCCCTGATGCCAGCTTCCAATCCCTGGCAATTATGGCCTGTGGATAGTTTTATTTAAATCCTCAAACCAAAGAAAACATACTGATTATTTTTGGACTTAGGGTAATTTTGAGGGAACTCTCTCCCTGAGACCAAAGGCAAGTTCTGGAGGTAGAGGAAGTAAAGAGCCCTGTAGACTGAACACATGAAGCTACGTAGATAAGCTGTGCCTGCTGGGTCCCGCCGGCTGCAACACAGTGCACATGCACTGCATGAAATGGGAAACACTTGCAGGATGTTATGGGTTGGATTGTGTCTCCAAAAAAGGTATGTTATGGTCCTACCCCCCAGTATCTCAGAATATGATCTTATTTGGAAAGAGGGTTTTTGCAGATGCAATTAGTTAAGACGAGGTCATAATGGAGCAGAGTGGGCCTTTAATCCAGTATGACTGGCATCCGTATAAGAAGACAAGTGAGAAAACACGAGGGAAGAACACTGTGAAGATGGAGGAAGAGGTTGGATTTGCACTACTGGAAACGATCTTAGGAAACCAATACAGAGGGTGTGGCTGTATGGAAAGCCAAGGTGAAAATCATCTTTGGCCATCACTATCTTCTAATTAAAAAGGCATCAAGGAAATATTTAAGCCTAGTAAACTTTAGAACATAATTAAGTGATCATCAATATTTAAACTCTCAAGATAGCCCAGTCAGTGAAATGGAAACTTTCATACTCTCCTAGAGTCCTTGCCATCAATCCATCTATATTTAAAATGTTGGCATTTGCATCTTGGGCCTCATTGATAATCTGGCAACAAAATTATTAGGTATTTATTTGCTAAGAGCTGTTAGGTGCTGAGAATACAGAGATCAATGGGGAGCAACATGTACCCCCAGTGCCTCCCCGTAGAGTTCATGTTCTTGTGAGAAACAAAGACATTAAATACATGATTTCAAATAATAAAAGATTACAAGCATAGAAAGGACCAAAGAGAAAAGCTCAGGGTGCCATGTCAGCATGTAATGGGAGATGTGATGGTGATGTGCTGGTAAACGTTCCCACTTGTTGTCAAAAACAAAACAAAACGAAAAACCCTAATGTGTAGCCTTGCCTCGATACTCCCACCATGACTGATTTCAAGCTTTCCCTGTCAGTGACTCAAGAGCTGAGATGAGATGCACACCAGCACATCATACCTCCAACACATAGATGGCCTCAAGAGCGTGGATAATAGTGTGATGTAATAAAACAATTTGGATGTAATGAGTTTCAAGTGTTTATAATATTTGTTTTTAATATAACGTGTTTAACTGTGTTTATACATTTTAATCTCTAATAATGGCTGTTTAATATCCAACTTGCAAAAATCCAACTCTCGCAAAGTGGTACAAGTTAGGGGATGGGGCTCAGAAAGGCTTCTGAAGAGTGACACTTAACTTAAAGGGTCAATTGGAATTAGCTAAACACATAAGAGGTGAGGATGACTCTTCCAAGGGAAACAATGGCATGTAAGAAGGTCTTGGAATTAAAGAGAACCTGGCATATTTGAGAAACCAAGGGCAAAGACAGTGAGGGAAAATGTAGAAAATAAGAGACTAAAGAGAAAGATGGGGACCAAATCATGCAGAGCCTTGTGGACTATGAAAAGGATTTTGGACTTTATTCCACGTGCAATTGGAAATTATTGAAGGTGTTAAGCAGGGAAATGATAATCAGATTTAAGTACTTAAATTATTCTGCTCTGTGGATGGATTAAAGATGAATGCAAGACGCCAAAAGTACATGCAACAACCATAAAAAATAGACAAATTGGACTTCATCAAAATTAAAAACTTGCGCATCAAAGGACACGGCCAAGAGAGTAAAAAGACGACCCACAGAATTGAGACAATATTTGCAAATCATATCTGACAAGAATCTAATATCCAGAATAAATAAGGAACTCCTACACCTCAACAACAAGAAACCAAACAAGTCAATTAAAAATTGGGCAAAAGATGTGACTAGACATTTCTCCGAAAAAAGGTAAACAAATGACCAAGAAGCTCTTGAAAATATGCTCAGTGTCATTAGTCACTATATAAATATAAATCAAAACCACAATGAGATACCACTTTATACTCACTAGGATGGCTATAATTAAAACAAAACAAAAAATAACAAGTGTGATGAGAATGTGGAGAAATTGGAGTCCTCAAATTTATGGTGGGAATGCAATATTGTACAGCTGCTGCTAAAAATATTTGACAGTTCCTCAGTAAGTTAAATGTAGATTACCATAAGACTCAGAAATTCTACTCATAAGTATCCCGCCCAATTTGAAACAGGTGTTTAAACAAAAATTTGTACATAAAGGTTTATGGTAGCACTATTCACAATAGTCAAAAGGTAGAAACAACACAAATATCTCTCAAATGATGAATGGATAAACAAAATGTGGTATATCCACACAATGAAATATTTTTTGGCTGTAAAAGGGAATGAAGTACTGACACATGCTACAACATGGATGAACCTTGAAAACATTATGCTGAGTGAAAGAAACCAGACACAAAAAGCCATAAATTACATTATTTCATTTACATGAAATATCCAGAATAAACGAATTCATAGAAACAGAAAGGAAACAGTGATTGCCAAGAGGCAGGGATGGGGAAGAATAGGAAATGCTGTTTAACGGGCATGGGGTTTTCTCTTGGGGCAATGAAAATGTTTTAGAACAAAGTAGGGATTATGTTTGTACAACATTGTAAATGTACTAAATGTCACTAAATTGACACATTAAAATGGTAAATTTTGTTATGTGTATTTTTAAACAATAAGAAAAGTGAATGCTAGGAGCCTGTTAGGAAATATTTGGTTGGTAGAATTGTGGGGACTTGGGAATGCAGGGAATGGGGCAAGGATAACTTCTCAGGTTTCAACAATAGCAACAGCATGAGTGATAATGCCATTTACCAAAATAGGAAATTCTAAAAGTAGAAATGGAAAGATCCTTAGTTCCCTTCTGGATATGTTGTGATAGAGAGGCCCAAGAAACACTTTTCCTAAAACAGAATTTTGAGAAGGTAGTTGGCTCCCTGGTATGTCTTCCTCGTGCTTGTTACCTATATCCCCAGGTGGCTGTTGCACCTCTAGTCTCCCTGTCCACATGTCAGAAAAGAAGGTGTAGAGGAAGGGGTGCAGGAGGACAGGGGAAAAAAAGCTTTCCCAGAAACTCATAGCTTATGTCTCTTTGGATAGATACATGTCAATGGCCACCCCTTGCTGCAAGGAAATGTGGAAAAATAATTTTGCTGGGTACACTGCCACTCTTAAAACTATGACCCTGTTTATGAGGTAGAAACTGGAATGAGTATCAGGTAGGCAAATATCAGGGTCTGCCATACAGTTTAATTAACGTCATGAACAATTCCAACAAAATTTGGATGGGCAGGCTGGAAAATAATACCAAGTGGAGGATCAGAATCCTCTTAACTTGTCACTGAGGCTGAGTAATTTCAATGCCTTTCATCTTGCTTCATAGTGCATCCATATTTTTCAAAATTCGATCACATCAAGAACTTTCCCACAAGTCACTTTGACTTTCTAACATCCCCTGTGAGCCCAGCCAGACTTAGAGTCACTCTTCCTGTAAAGGAAGAATAGTAGAAATTAGCCTCCTTCATCCGGGAAGTTCTATAAAGCATATGCAGTGTTGCTATGCTCTAGAAAAATAAAGTTAACCACATGGATGAAAACTACATTCTTAACTTTCGTTTGACATATAGAATATTGATAGCCAGTAAGGTTTTCAGTCACCCACTTAGTGAAATATTCTTTGTCTACCTCAGCTAGAATTTTCATTGTTCGGCCTTTGCTCAAAGATGAGAGCCTTTACGGAACAAAATAAACTTCCAGCTCCTCATGACTAAGCCTAATCTAAAATAAACTTAGTTTTAAGTTACAAAAAAAGACATGCCATTTAAAAAATGTCAACTAACACAAAGTGACTGAATTTTTACACTTCAGTTTTAATATGTAAATACCCTTGGAAACATCAGGAAGGCAATGTCTGATGCTATTCCAAGCACGTATGCTCAGAGAAGCAGTTAACGGAGGCAGATGTTGACTCCTGGAAGTAAGTCTACATTAGAGAATTATTTAGGGCAAGTAGTGTCATTTTCCTGTACTTACCTCAAGAGACCGGTGTTTAATGTTTGCTTTGTGATTCTAGGAGAAAATATCACCTTTCTCTCCTGTACCACAAGGCTCTGTTGCCTCATTTATAAAACATACAACTGTTCCTCTAGGTAATTCCACTTGTAAGCATTAAATTTCACTCTGCATGTTTTTCTTTGTTGTTTTAAGAAAATAAAGTTTAGAAATTAAAAAATGAAATGGCAGACTGGAGTATGCCATATTAGAAAGAGCCCTGCTTTGGGAGTCAGGACACTGAGGTTCTCATCCTGGATCTGCTAACAGACTTGGCAAATCCCTCCGCTTTCCTGGGTTTCTGTTTTCTTACCTGTGGGGGAAAAAAAAAAGGTGGTTGAGTAGGTGGAGGACACTTTGAACAGCTTAAAGTCTCCAAGATCTTAAAGTCTCCAAGATCTCTTTAAGCTTAAACTTCCTGTGATTTTATTATGTAAGCCACGGGGTTGGGTAGATGTAGCAATTAATTTTGCTTCCAGCTGGGAAAAGCGACCTACTATGGTTTAAATTATTATATGTATTTTTTCATAATCAAATGATTGGAGATTTAAAGCTAGCCCACTGGTTAAATGCCTCAGCAATGTCAGAGATAACATTATTTCTTTTTTACAGCTTTATAGAGGTATAGTTGACGTAGAATAAACTCCACATAATTAAAATACACAGCCCGATACATTTTGACATTTGTATATACCCATGAAACCATCACAACATTCAAGATAGTGAACATATCCATCACCCTCAAGAGTTTTCTCCTTCCCCTTTATTATCACTCCCTCCTATCTCTCTCCATACTCCCCATGCAACCACTGATCTGCTGCTTCCTATCCCTATAGATTAGTTTGCATTTTCTACAATTTTATATACATAGAATCAACAGTATACATTTTTTTTGTCTGACTCCTTTCACTGACTATAATTATTTTGAGATTTGTCCATGTTGTAGCACGTATGGATAGTCTGTTCCTTTTTTTTTTTATTGACTGGTAATCCATCGTATGGATATGGCACAGGTTATTCATTCACTTATTGAAGGGCAGTTGAGTTGTTTTTCGTTTTTGACTATTACAACTAAAGTTGCTATAAACATTTGTGTAAAATTCTCTGTATAGACATATATTTCCTTTTCTCTTAGGCAAATATCCAAGGAATAGAATGGCTGGAGCACATGGTAAATAAATGTTTTGTTTTTGCTTTTTTAAGGAAACTGCCAAACTATTTCCAACATGATATCACCATTTTGCATTCTCACCATCAATGAATGAGAGTTCCAGTTCTTCATTCTTGTCGATACTTGGTATGGTCATTTTTTTTTCTGCTTTAGCCATTTTAATAGTGGTATCACATTATGGTTTTAATTTGTGTTTCTCTAATGGCTTTAAGCATATTTTTATGTGCTTATTTCCATACATTTTGGAAGTGTCTGTCCAAAATTTTGCCCATTTCTTTATTGGGTTCTTTGTTTTCCTATTATCAAGTTTTAAAATTTCTTTATGTATCCTGGAAACGTCTTTTATCAGATATGTTATTTGCAAACATTTTCTCCCAGTATGTGGCTTATCTATCTATTCCCTTGACTGTGTCTTTCAAATATCAGTTTTTCATTTTGATAAAACTTAATTTATCAATTATTTATTTGATAGATTATGCTTTTAGTGTTGTATCCAAATCATCTTTGGATAGCCAAAGGTCACAAAGGTTTCCTACATTTCCTTCTAGAAGCTTTTTAAAAAATTGTTTTAGAGTTTACATTTACACCCATGACCCATTTTGAGTTAAATTTTGTATTTGGTATGAGATATAAATCAGAATTCACTTTTTTTTTTTTGCATATGGATATTCAATTGTTCAATTGTCATTTTTTGAAAAGACCATCTTTCTCTACTTTATGCTTTTGCAATTTTGTGAAAAATAAGTTGTCAGTATATGTGTGGGTTTATTTCAGTTTTCTCCATTCTGTTCCATTTATCTATTTGTCTAGTTTTGCATCAGTATCACACTGCCTTGATTATTATATCTTTATACGTCTTGAAATTGGGTAATATCAATCCCACAATATTTTTTTTCAAAGATGGTCAGTTATTTTTTGTTCTTTGCATTACAATACAAATTTTAGAATCAGTTTGTCAATTTCTATTAAAAAAAGCTTCTGGGATTTTGGTTGCGATTCAAGGAGTCTATGGATTGGAGAGGAATGGTGTTGCAACTATATTGAGTCTTCAGACTCACGAATATGGTTTGTCCATTTATTTGTGTCTTTTAAATTTCTTTCAGTAATGTTTGCAGCATGCAGATGTTGAACATTTTGTTAGATTTATTCTTAAGTATTTCATATTTTATGCTATTATGATTGTCTGTAAATAGACATTTTAATTTTTTTCTTACCTGACTGCACTGGCTAGAACCTCAAGAGCAATGCTAAATAGACATGTTGATAGTGGTCATCCATGTCTTATTCCTGATCTTAGGAGAAAAACATTCAGTCTTTTATCATTAAGTATGATGTTGACTGTACATTTTTGTAAATGGCTTTTATCAAAGGAAAGTTGCTTCTATCCCTAGTGTGCTGAGAATTTATATCAGAATGGATGGTGAATTTAAAATTTTTTTTTCTGCATTTTTTGAGATAATTATAAAGAGTTGTTTTGTTTTTAGTTTGTTTATATAGGTAATTCTATTGATAGAGTTTTTCAACTGTTAAACCAGTCTCATTTCCAATTTCTGTTTAGAATTTTGCATCTATATTCATGGGGGATATTGAGCTGTAGTTTTCTCGTAATGTCTTTGATTATAGTCTCTGAGGATAATGATGGCATCATGGAATGATTTAGGAAGTATTTTCCTCATCTTCAATTTTTTTGGAAGCATTCCTGTAGTATTAGTATTATTTCTTCCATAAATATTGGATATACTTTATGAGTGAACTTGCCTGGACCTAGAATTTATTTTGTTTTTGTTTTCTGTTTTCTTTGATTTCTGCTGTTGTTTATTATTTCCTTTGTTCTGTTTACTTTGGGTTTCATTAGCTTTTTCTAGTTTTTAAAATGAATGCTTAGACCACTGATTTGAGACCATTGATTTTAAGATATTTCTTCTTCACTAATATAGATATTTACTGCTGTGATGTTTCCCCTAAGTACTGCTTTAGTGGCATCCCATAGCATTTAATACGTTGTTGTTGTTGTTTTCAGTTCATAACTACTTTCTAATTTTTCTTTTGATTTCTTTGTGGTTATTTTAAAAGATGTTTAGTTTCCACATATTTGGGGATTCCTCAGAAATCTTTCTGTTATTAATTTCTAAATTAATTTCATGTTGTCAGGCAATATACCATAATACATTCAGTTGATTCTTTTCCCGGCAGACTTAGGTAATTTTCTTAAATGCATGTGCTTGCTGATCAATACTTGGCTGAAACTCAAGGCGGAGCCTCTGCAGATCTCTGGAATTCTCTCTGTGTGTAGCTCTCTCTTCTCTTGTACTCTGTCCTGCAAACTCTAGTTGCTTGACTTGACTTGCTCAGATACTTGACTTGCCTCTATCCTACCAGCTCAGGGAGTTCTCCCTTCTTCACAGCCTGGAAACTCTGTCAGGGCAGTAGTCTGGGGCAATCACAGGGCTCACATTTTTTTCAAGCCTCTATATCTCACTCTTTTTCATTGCCCAATGTCCCAGTGTCTTGATCTGTCATTTCATATAATTTGTCTTATTTTATGTGTATTTCAGTTAAAAGGGTAAATCTGATCCCTGTTATTCCATTTTAGCCCAAAGCAGAAGTCCTCTGCGGGGAGGGAGGAGCCCAGCATCTTAGTCTTTCTCTTGAAACTTAACTTCAAGCTCAGGGCCTAATTATCACAAAATGGCTACTATATCACTAAGTATTATCTTTACATTTAACATAGGATCTAATATCAGCCATGCTCATCCATTTCATTACAAATGCAAAATATTTTCCCAAATATTTTCTCGTAGCAAACTTGCCTTTATATCTCACTGGTCGTAATGAGGCCATCCTTATCTGCAAACGAGTCTGAGAAAGCAGGAAATGGTGTTGTCATGATTGGCTTATATTTAGGTAGGTTTTATCACCAAAAGGGCATACGGCTACCCCAAAAGAATTGGAGAAGGAAAGGGATGGGGACATAGGATATTGGACAGGTAACTAAAAGGGTATCCCACTGAGGCAGCTAGCAGTGTCCTCTACAGAAGATGAGATCAGCTTTGTCTCTGCCCGGGGGCCTCTGCCTGCACACAATCCACAGAGGCTTTTCTGATAATTGCTGCTTCTAACCTCTCTGTGTAGCTGATAAAGAGTCCTGTGTCCTGAGGGTGGATGGGGGGCAGGAGGATAACATTCTGGTGCTTTCTGGGGACTACTTCTCAGCTTCAGGGAGGTCTTTGAAGCTCTAGCATATTAAGCCAAGGAAAAATCATAAGTTAAACAGCTAATTGTTTAAGTCTCGGTGGTAAGATTTTCTGTTATTTCCTTCCAATTAAGTTAAAATAGCAAGTGGACATAGCATTCAAGTGACATTTACTTTACTAACTTCTAAGGTCACCTTAGGAGATTTCTGAAAGCACATCTAAGGATCATTGTTTTGCTTATCCTGTTTAGCTCAGCTCAGAGATGATAAGAGAAAATGAAGATCCAGCTAATTCCTAGCATTCTTCCCAGCAGTCATGGCCTGGGACTGCAGAGTTTCTGACAGACTGATGGAGCAGGTCACAGGACTGCAAACTTGATTTCTAAGCCAAGGAGACATTTTATTTGGCCATTGATGTGCAAATACTTGGCTGTTCAAGTTTGGGTCACTGGCAGAGCCTCCAGGCGTTTGGGTGTTAACTTCACAGAAAAAGCAATTATTTTTATACCAACACTCTAAGTCCTAAAATGGACTTCCAGGTGTCAGGAAAAAGGGACAGTAGTCCTTACCTTCACCTGGTAAAAACAGACTGGATCTACTTCACAATTTAGTCAGGTAAAGATACTTATTAAATAAAAGAGAGTCAAATATTCCCTCTTCCTTAGATATTCAAACGAATTCTCCATGTAGCTTAAAATGTTTTATCTCATGAAACAACTGGATGAGTTTTCAGCCAAATTTCCTGCTTAGGCCAATGTGACTGAGAAAGATTCTTGGGTAGGCAGTGTTCTAGGGTTTGAGTGATGAAGCATGAGCTCTACACTGAACAGGTCTGAGGATGATTTGGCTGTGGAAAAAAGATCTGAGAAGGGCCTCTGGCTTGGGAGAGAACTGGAAGAGAGAGGTCTAGCTTGGAAGACAGTATTTGGCTAAAATTCAGGAAGAATGGGAAGAGAGGAGAATTAATAGGAACAGTACTGAACATTACTTCTTATATTAGTAAGAATGGGTTAAGTTATGCTGCAGTAACAAACAACCTTTAAAACTTTAGAGGCTGAATATAACAAAAGTTTATTTCTCTCTCATGCAAAGTTCTTTGTAGATTCAGGCATCTCTCTAGTGCAGTTGTCCTCTGGGTGGTAACTGAGTTATTTAGGCTACTTCAATCTTTCAGGCCTTCCATCTCTGCTTAAGGCCTTCTCTATGATTGTCTCACTGGGACAAGAAAGAGCCTGTAGAATCACACATGGATATTTCACTGTCTCAGCCTGGAAATGAAGAGTGTTATTACATTGGCCATCAAAACTAGTCACTCAGCCCTGTCCAACTGCAAGGAGACTCAGAAATACAGTCTTTTGTATGCCTGAAAAAAAAAAAAAAAAAAAAAGTGGATACCTGTTTTATTGGTGGATACATTGATGTCAAACATACTATGCTAATTCATAAGACTTCTCTAAGGGAAGAACATTGTGTCAGTTTGTCCCCTGATTCAGAATTTCTTTCCAGATGGGATTTAGGGGCAGCCTTATGGTTGGAGGAGGTGTCGAGAGACTTATTTTTAAGCTGCATTTACATAGTAAGAAACAAGTGTTTATATAGATTGAATGCTTATTTCAGGAAGTTTCAGAGGATGCTGGTGGCGGACATGGGTGAGCAAAATCTCCCAGTCCTGCCTCTCTCCCTCTCCCCTGCCTTATCACTTACAGTGCCAAACTTCTTTAAGTGCTTCAAGTGTGATATCAAGAGCACATGCCCATTTGGTACCAGCCAAAACCCAAAATGGGCAGGCACCAAGGGGCCACCAAGGGCAGGAAGGCCTGGGAAATGGTGGCAGGCACCCAGAAGACACTGGCTCCTCATAACATGGTACCTCGGTCTGGGCCGATATCTTGTTCCAACCTGTGTTTCCTATAAGCATCACCTGATTCCATACCTTGCGACACAGTAATGTGTCTTCCCAGAAAAGGCAACTGGAAAAGCACAATCAAGAGATTAGATTAATGCCACAACTCTTGGAGCTCATTCCTATTAGAATTGAGCCTGTGCACTTGTGTCTGAAAGAGCAGGAGAATAATGAATAGTACTTATGCAGTTTTCTCAGTGGGAATGTGACTGCTAAGCACTCAGCCCAATCAATGAAGTAGGAGGAGGGCAAACAGGAAGCTAAGTAGCCAAATGATTCACAGCCCTCCACCCTGGGAGACTCTTCTCAGTCTAGGGAATCAGAGATCAAATCATAGCGAGGCCAGGGACAGTGAGAGTTTTATCATCTGAAACAGCCACATTGGTCTTTTAGGTGGCATCCACAGCTATTTTCGAATCTGCCAAGTATGGTAACCAGACGCTGCATTGTGTTTTGTATCTTCTCAAGGCTCAGTCTGCCTTGCACAGAAAGCTGTAAACTTTTATGGATCTGCCTAAGGAAAATTAAGAGGAAATGAATTTATCTTTCATGTTCCCTTTGTGATAGTCCCCAGAGAAGCAGATCACCCTTATTCCGCCGCGCTAACTCACTTAGGACAGCTGTCTCAGTTAGGATGCCCTGTCTTTATAATTCCTCTTTAAATATTCCTGTCTTAGTTTCATTCCCTTAATAATCTTCTGCTATGCTGAAAACTATCCTGGCTAGTGGATAATTAACAAATTTTCTGCCTTATCAATTAATGAATTAATTATTCAAATCAGTGGATTACTTTTAATTCTTTAAATGTATGGATCCATCCATTTACTTATTAAATATTCTAATTAATAAATATTTTGAACAAAATACTATATATGAACTATTCTATCAGTGTCATGGGGAGTTGGGGGGAAAAGGGAGTGTTGAAACAGAGCTAGTAAAATGTTTCCAAGAGTTTTGGGGATAGGTCACCAACAGTACCACTCCAGGAGGTGATGTATAAGCTGACATTGAAGTGATAGGAAAAAGTTGGTTGTGCCAAATACAGTGGAGGAGTGAGCTTGGTGATTCTAGAGCCTAGGCGGGTCAATGGGCCTGGACTAAAGAGGGTGAAGCAGGGAGAATGTTTCGGGGGTGATCGAACCCCACAGAACTTTGTCAGCTGGGACTGGTGTTTGGAAGACATTGGTTGTTTTATGCGGGAACCCATGATTGAATTCTGGGTTTTTCTGATGCAGGCTCATCTTCGGCCTTCCATCTATAATTTGATACTTATTTTCTTATCTAAGATAATATAAAGTTTTCTTATAAAGTAAATGTACTTAAGAAAGAGTAAGGCCTTATAAAAATACTGAGTGAATAATATAGATATAGCTAAAACCATAAAGGTGGTACCTGAGAGCCTAAAGTTAGGGAACTACTGCCCTCAGGCAGAGAAAAATGGAAGAATCTGTGTCTCAAACTGCTTAGGAGATCAGATGCCCAGTACTTTACAAGGATTTGAGAAGGCAGCAGCCTGGGGAAAGAGACAGACATGGCACTGCCCAGCGATCACCCAAAAGCCCTGAGTATGAATATAAAGTTAGCACTGCGTATCCTCATCTCATGGTCGCCTAACTCATGGCCAGGAAGCATCAGAGCTTCAGAAGACAGTCTGAACAACCATTCAGAGCGATTGTCATTGCCTCCTAAAGATCCAGCACTTAAGTTTATCTTTTATGTTGCTCTTGATAATTATTTTAAACAGATTTCCCCAGCGCAAGATATAAAGAGCTAAGGAGAAGGAGATTCAATGTACTTTTTTCCTAAACATTGTACCCTGTTTAGAATAGCCTCACAGTTACAGAAACATAACTCTGACAACTAAATATCTGCTGGAACATAGAAATAAAATGACAAGAATTACATTACAAAACTACCAAGTTTCCTTGATTTTAAGGTCTATTTAAAATATGTATTTCTGGAAATATTTGCATTTCTGAAATCAGATTGCAGTCTCACAATTGATGTGAAATATTTTGCCAGGATATGTAGAACTCTCGTTTTTTATATGTTTTGAAATCATCATGTAAATTTAAATGAGATAAAACTCTCTGTCTCATGGCTAACAATGAGTTGTAAGCATTTATTTCTATCATGTATGTGACAGAAAAGTGCTAATAATCTTTTTCTAATGTAACAGAACAATCTTATAAGTATTTATACAGTCAAGGACACAGAGATGTCAATACAACATTAGTATCAAGGCATCAAATTATCAACTTAGACAACCAATGAGAATTGCAGATTTCTTTTGCAGATTATTTTTCATGGGACATGGAAAAATTTTTGAAATCTTTAGAGTCTCATAAAACTCCTTTATTTCCATGTTGTTATGGCAGTTTGGCTCTACAAAGTCCTCAGAGACCCAGGCTCCTTCCAATCTGGAGATTCACCATCTTCTTCTTATGACCCAAGATGGTTGGCTAGTGCTTCAGCTATCATATCTGCATTCCATGAAGTAGAAGACAAACAAAGAAGAGATGGGCAAAGTTCTAGTGGCAGCTTTCTGCTTAAAGCACACTCCTAGAAGCTGCCAAATAATATTTCAATATATATTTCTTGATCAGGATTCAGTCACATGATTATGTTGAGCTGCAAGAGACAAAGAAAAATATTTTTAATCTGGGAGACTAGAGCCCAGCTAAAAATTGGAACTCTACTAATATGGAAGAATGGGTAATGAGGGGAAAACAGTGTCCTCTGCAAACCTCTTAGCCAACTCTATTGAAATCGATGGTTGTTTGGTAATTGAAAAGTTCAGTTAAAGCAGAGAATCACACACACACAAAAAGATACTTACATATTAATAATATTTACAAGAGCACGAGGGCTGGAAGTTGGACTCATGCTGAGAAAACTTCAAAGACAAGAAGCTACCCCTAGCTGCAAAAGGAGGGGAGAGTGGTACCGAGAACAACCTAACTTCAAACATCATTGTGCTTCTACCAATGCCAGGCAAGCATGTGTGTTTCCCAGTGACCAAGGAGATATCGCTGAAGGTAGCTGAACTTGATCATCTTGAAAGATCCCTGTTCAAACATCTGCCTGCCACGGCAACACCTTCATCAGAAGTTAGGAACTGAGCAGAGAGTCATACATGATCAATCAGAGAAGCTTTCCCTGTAAGAAGAAATGGTGATATGGGAGGTCCAAGGAATGTGGGTGATGGTGGGACCCCAAAAAGTGCCTTATGAGAGAAAGAGCAAACATCAGGGCATCTGCCACGCAGGGGCACTGGTGTCAGATTATAGTCACTGGTAACACACACTCCTTTCTACATCCCTGCACTCTTTCCACCCTGTATATCCAGCTCAGTGAGTAGGGGAGGAAGCATGAGAGAATAAGATAGGGGAATAGTAAACTATCCGTGCCCCCAGTGGGATTCTGAGCCTCCGCCAATCCCAAACCATAGGAGGCAGTGAAGCTTTGATATTAAACTGGATTGTACTTTTGCATAACTAAAAGTGAGATTATTTATTAAGATCTGAAAGTGAGTGGAAATGTTACAAGATCTGCTAGAGAGATCATCCAATGACAGGGAGAAATAACAGCATATTTGGGAAAGAATAAAGTTGTTTTTTTTTTTTCAGTTTGCGTACCCTCAACTTCTTACTCAGTACATTGGGTACATATTTAATAAAATTACACATTTTTAATACTACTTACTGCAACAGACAGATTTGGAAACAGACACAACGGACTCTTGGTAAGCATACAATTAAACTGGTGGGAGTAAAACAGCGCAAGTGCCGTCGAGAGAAGCAAAGGCATTCATCGACGTGTTTTACGGAGAAGAAAGTGAGTGGTGAGTAGCTTAAGAGGAGGTCTGTGAAATTTACCTTTCCCTCTTCCAACACCCACTTCTTAA
This sequence comes from Pteropus vampyrus, assembly GCF_000151845.1. Taxonomy (NCBI): domain Eukaryota; kingdom Metazoa; phylum Chordata; class Mammalia; order Chiroptera; family Pteropodidae; genus Pteropus; species Pteropus vampyrus. Next base: position 2,493,119 of record NW_011889043.1, read on the forward strand.
GTAGTACAGTCCACTGAAAGGCAATACATAAGAAAAAGTCAAGAATATAAGTAATGGTACTTACATGCTGCAATGAAATACTTCAAAAAGGATTTAAGAGATCATCTCAATTATTAAAGTTGGCTAATAAGGGCATAACTCTCATTTATCCTTTTCTTTTGTGTATTTGAAATTTTTATTGATGAAAAGAATTTTTTTTAAAGAAGTTATGATTGATAATGGTTATTAACTCCTTTGGTCACTCACTGCTTTGAGAATTTAATGAAAGTCGCGGCCCTCTCCACAGAAAAATTTAAACAGGCCTATTCATGAAAATTTTGCATGGGGTTTCAAAGGAATGCATGGAATCCTTGAAGGTCATGCATAAATCCCACAAGAACTGGTTTCTAGTCCATCCTCTTTCATTTACAAATGAGGAAACTAAGCTCCAGGGAAGCGAGACGATTTGCCTAAGGCAATAGCTGGAGTCAGTGGCTGGAAAGCTGCTTTAAGCCTCTGCCACAGCACACTCCCATACCCTTCTTCAGTCCGAAAGGAGGGAAAATTCCAGAATGGAACACAGTGCCATTAGGGAGTATATCACGGAAGGGGCTGCTGAGTGTTTTATCCAAGTGTCTCCGGACTCCCTGATTTCTGTAAATGAAGCCTCTGTTGACTACTCACCCAGGTGTGAAACCTGGAGCCCCCTTTACCCTTCCTCTTTCTCACCCTCACACCCGATCAGTCACCAACTCCTATGATTCCCGCTCTCTCATCCGGACACCACCTCCTTGCCTTTCTTCCCATCCTCCCGTGTTACAGCTCTGCCTACACTGTGGCAAATGCCTCCTAACTGCCCTTTTCTCCCACCCCATGTCTCAGGCCTCAACCTGTCCACACAGAATCACCGGCCTAATCTCCCAAAAGCATATCTCTTATCACTTTCTGACCTACTCAAAATAATTGCTTGCGATCCATTTCCCAAATATGGCCACCGAGGCCTAGAGCAATGGCTCATCCAAACCAAGTCAACGCAGTAGTAAGTGGAACTCCAGACCCTGGCCCTCCAGTTTCAAATGTAAAGGGTGCCTGTGACGAATAGACTCGAGAAAGCCATATCAGAACCAACAGGAGAGTCTGATGAAAATGAAGATTTGGGGGACCTTTCCCCGAACGACTCAATCAGAATCTCCAGAGAATCTGTATTTTCAACAAGCTCTAAAGGTAATTCTAAGAATCAGCCGTATTTGGGAATTACTTCTCTATAGTAATATATGAAGTTTTAAATAGCTGATGAATTTATTAAAAACCCATTAATAGGTTCTTATCAACTTACTGGTTATCTAATACTGCATATATTGATAGGACTTTGTTTAGACATTATTGGTTTATTATTGGTGTTTACTTGTATATACTGTTTGTCAAAATAAATAGTCTGCATTGTAGCTGCAAATCCTGAATCGGAAAAAGACACCAGTGGCTGGTGTTTTTTTGTTTAAGAGGCTGGTAACAAGGACTGTGATTGCTTGGCAATATTTATTCTTTGTTCAGTTGTACTCAACAAGGAGGTAAAGCCATGACTAATGTTTCATCACCTCTGCAGAGCTGCTGAGTCCACATCGGAATCGTGAGCTTTGTCACTGTTACAGTTCCCTGTGAATCAGAGCAAATGTCCCTGAACCTCTCATGTGCTAGAGTCATCTTTCCCCTTTCCCAGAGGCCAGATCTTTCAAAGGAAAAGCTCGTAGTATATATGCACCTCCTACACAGACATCCATAGACCACGAATTTCAGACTTAAAATGTTTGAGGCTTCAGAGGAAGCTCAAGGGTCCAGAAGGCTAAGATAAGAAATCTGTGTGGGCAAAGTAAAGAGAGTGAGTATAATCTAAAAAGGAGACAGACACTGATGGTCTGAGCTCTCTGACTGAGAACAAACATCCCCAGACACATCTGCATATTGTAGGTTCTCAGTGCAGGCTGGTCGATCCCAGCAGAGGTGAGACCAGTTAAGTGCTTCGGATCAACTCTAGATCTCCTGGGCATGGCAAAGGTCCCGGCAACTTCCTCTCTTTCTGCCAGGCTTCTGCACTCACACCAAGGAGACTAGGCTGTCTATGAAATGAGATTTGGGTCTCGACGAGCCCAGTCTGCCAACGGTTCAGTTAATCAATTCAACAATTAACTACAGAGGGCACAAGGAAACTTTTTGGCGTGATGGAAACATTCTATATCTTGATCAAGGGGGCGATTACATTCATTTGTTAAAATTCCTTGAACTGTACGCTTTTAAAAAAGTAAATCTTACTGTGACTTTAAGTTGTAACTCAATAAAACTGACTTTAAAATAATACATCAATTAAACACAATTTAATTGGATGCTTATAAGATTAAAATGTACTTAGAAAAGATGTAAAGAAGATTGAGAATGAAGCGAAAAATAACAAAAAGATTACATTTTCTTTTAAACTATATGTAGTGACTTTAACATATTTTTAACGATGCAAACAAATATCAGAGAGACACACTAATCTAGAGATTTATACTTACTTGTACTTCCTTGTTTTCTTTGTTTATTGTCTGTCTTGCTCACTAAGTTTTCAGATCCATTAAGATGAGGACCATGTTTGTTTTCTCTCTGAAATATCTTCTGTTTCATGCTATATTTACACATTACCTGAGGTACATTCAGAGTTCAATAAATATTAGATGGAACCATATGAAACTGCAGCTTTTGTAGGTAAAAAATGATTAAAAGTTAGTAATTTCTTTTTGGTTCAGTCTAATATTTGTCAACGGATGAAATTTCCCCCCATAAAGTATTGATTTCTAAAGGAGTCACAGAAACACACTTCCATCAACATGCTTGTGCCGTGGTCCACTATCAATGTTATTATAAAACCTGCTTTTGAATATTTCTGACTTGGTTCACCCAGAATTTTCATAGACTGTAAGAAACTTCCAAAAATTTCTTTTTATCACTTATACCAGTGTCTCAGATTACTGGAGTTTTACGAGTTTATCCCAACACAGGTTTCACTGCTCTAATGGCAATGTAAGTCTATTTTCTCTCACTCTATCATATCTGAAATTAGAAAGTTGGCTGCTATTCTATAATTTCTATTGAATTTTTCAAGGAAGTATTTAACATTTATCATAAACCAGACTGCAGTAGAAGCTATCGGGTATATAAAAATAAATAAGTCGCAATATTTATTATCCAGGACCTCACAGTCTAATAGAAAAGTTAATATTTGACACCAATTTATCTTTCCAGGCAGAAGGAGAAAGATGATAAGTTTCATGAATGAGGCATAAAGTATTATAGGATATTTTTATGGGAGGAAAATAATTAGATCCCTACATCACAGACAATTTGAAATCCATACATATTAAAGATGTGTGTGTGTGTGTGTGTGTGTGTGTGAACGCACAAGTGTTTATGTGTGTCCATGAACACTTTGGGTGAAAATAGAGGGTCAGAATATTTCTTCCCAAAGAAGGGGTGACAAATCCAAAAACATTAAATAAAAAAAAAATTAACATAAAAACTTAAAACTTCTTTGCAGTGAAAGACATCATAACAAAGGTAAAAGACAAGTGACACTCCTTTAACCCAGCAATTACATTTCTAGGAATGTATCCTACAAATATATTACACAGACACAAAATGAAATACATAAAAGTTTATTCATTTCAGTGTTGTTTATGATTCTAAAATAATTGGCAACAAACCAAGTATCCAGCATAAACTATGATTCATCCACCCAACAGAATACTAAGCAGCTGAAAAACAGAATGAGAAAGATGTACTGATATCACCAGGTATATTAAGTGAAATAGTCAGTGAAAAAACTAAGGTCAGAACTTTTTTATTGTTTGCTACATTTTATGTAAGAAAAGGAAAGAAAGACTATATAGGCATTTTGCTTATGTTTACAAAATGAAGAACAGGAAAAATGGTTTCAAAGAGGGGATAAAGAGGAACAAGGTGGAGGGTTAGAGGTGGAAATGAGACTGCTCCGTGTTTACTTTTCTGTATAGTTTGTTTTTAGAGTCTTTTAAAATTTATCTATTTTTAAATTTTAATTAAATAAAAATGATAAATGACATTCTAAAGAAATTACATAAAATATTAATAGCCATGTTGTGGACGGCATATTTATGCCCCCCCAGAATTCATATGTTGAAATCCCAACCCCTAATGTGATGGAGTTTGGAAACAGGGCCTTTGGGAAGTGATCAAACCATGAGGGTAGAGCCCTCAGGTTGAGGTTAGTGCCCTTACACGAGACATAAAAGAGCTTTCTCTCTCACTCTCTGCGCCCTACCACATGAGGACACAACAAGAAGGCCATCTGCAAACCAGGAAGCAGGCCCTCACCAGACACCAGATCTGCCAGCAGCTTGATCTTAGATTTCTCAGCCTCCAGAACTATAAGAAATAAGTATTTGTTGTGTGAGCCACCCAGTGTTATAGCAGCTCCCACTGACTGAAACAAGCCATAATAAATAAAAAGCCAGTACAAATCAAAAAGAAATTTTAATCTAATAGAAAAATGAGCAAAGGAGACACTGATGGAAAAACACACTCCTGTGTGTCTCCTCCGCTCTCACTACTCTACTTCAGCCTGGCATTTCCAATCACTAAATAGGTGGAGGCTTTTCCTATTCCAAGCAGTACCGCAACACCAGCTGGGTGGCCTACGATTTAACTCAGTCCTGACACCATCTATCTGGAGGAAAGAGTGAAGACAGGAAAATATAAAATGGAGTCATTCTCACCAAGCTGCTAAATCATTAACATAATGAAGGTTGAGCATGAGGAAACTCTTTTTCTTGTATTAACTAGCCTGGGAACTTAAATGTTTGAACTTTCCGGTCCTGTGTAAATATCTAGGTATACACCGGTTTGTTTTGCATCAGTGCCTGGACATATTTCAAACCTGCAGATCACCCTCTGGCTATCCCTAAAGGACTCAGGACATGACCAGACGTCCTGGCGCCAGGAATTGAGAGTGATGGAATTTAGTCAGAAGAAACATCTTCGGCCAAGGTGGCCATGTGGAAGAGACAACAGACATGTTCTCATCTGCTCCTGAGGGGCAACTAAGTCCACTACTGAATGGCAGTTATGGAGAGAGGGATTTTGAATAAATATAAACATAATTTCTTTATGTCTGGCACAGAATTTCTCTCCTGGAGAAAATTGTCTATGTTGGGGGAAATGCCTTAAAAAGTCTAATTTGTGTTGGAGAGACTGCTGTAGCAGAAATATTCTCAGATATCAAAGGATTAGAGGAGGTAAGGGAAACTCCCATCAAGAGGCGAAGAGAGGAGGGGTGTTGATAATGGGAAGGACCACGCATGTCTGGGCAAGGGATGTGGGGGAAATCTGTGTCTTCAGCTCAGTTTTGCTCTGAACCTAAAACTGTCCTAGAAAATAAAGTTTATTTTTTAAAAAAGAGAGAAGCGGGAAGAGGAACTTGTTCTGTTCCTGAGTGGGAAGAGTGAGTAGGAAAGGGAGAATGGAGAGAAGGAAGCTAGCAAGAAGTGAGAAGCTAAGAGAATGATATAGAAGCAGATCTGGGGAGAACAGACTGGATTTGGGAGAACCAAAACGTCTTTTCATTCATTCATTTATTCATTTATCAATCAACATACATTTTTGAGTACTCAGACCTCTATGCTAGGTGCTTTTATAGACACTAGGGCAGGGTAGTGGATAAAGCAGATGGATGGACTGCCTACTCTCATGGGGCATACATTCTAGTGGAGAGATGGAGGCTAGACTAACACAAATATACCATATGTCAGCACATGGGAAGTGCCATGGCTTTGAAAAACAAAGACAAGGAAAGCAATTGAGTGAAAAGAGTGGTTAAGGAAGGGCTTTCTGATATGACATTTAAGCAGGAAACTGAGTGGGGTAAGGGGTTGAGCCTTGGCAAACTTTGAGGGAAAAGAATGTGAAGTCCACCTGACTGGAGCAGGGGGTGGGAGGGAAGAGAAAATGAGAGAAAGTCAGTTGTTTCTGAGCTGTCGGCTGTCCAGTGCCCCATTCCTCAAACAGCATGAAGACATGTGAGCCTAGAGCCCGAGACGGTGCTCCACTGTCACCACAATATAGGGTGCCTGGCCCCTTCCCTTCCTCTCTGCCCTCTCTCTGAAATTTGCACGTCTTGAGAAAGACTTTGAATTCTAACATGCTATGAAATTTTTAGGATTTGAACCGATTTTACCTAGATCTAATGAATGAAACTTAGAATCTTCTCTCTAGAAGTTTCTCATAGGTGTATTAAATGTCTGTCTCTGAAAGGATCTGCATCCAGGCCCCTGGAGAAAGGTTATTGCATTGGGGAGGAGGTTGAACTAAAGGGTTCTTATGCCTTGTTTGGTACCAGAGTTACCTGAAGATTGTTTCTTGGTTTCACCTCAGAAATTCTGAATCAGAATCACTGGGAGATGGGGACCAAGAATCTATACTTTTAAAAATTTCCCTGATGCTTCTAATGCAATTAGAATATAAACTTGCATTTGGAAACCACAGAATTAGATGACTTTCAAGGCCTCCTTCAGTTCTGAGAGTTTTTGATGGCTTGAAATGTCAGGTCTTCCCTGAGGTCAACTCTAATCTTTCTGACCTGAATTTTAAAAACTTCTTTTTATGGTTTTAAAGGAATACAGGTATGATGTAAAAAAAAAATAATAATGCTATAGAAATATAGTCTGTTTACCCCCAGAAATAACTTTATTAATGTTTGGTGTCTATTATTTCAGATTTTGCCATATACAATATATGTGTGTATATCCATACATATAAAATCATTATCCATACATAATAAAATCATTAGTCCTTTGGTTTATAAAATTTGCCCATAATTTTCTGTAATTTGCTTTGTACAATCGCTAATATATCTTAAAGATCTTTCTATGTCAGTACATGTAGAACTACTTCATTCTTCTAACGACTACCTAGTGTTCCGTCGTATGGCTGCATCATAATAAAATGGACGTTTAGGCTGTTTCCAATCTTTTACTATTACAACCAAAGCTTCAATAGGGAGCTTTGAGTCTGTGTAAAGGGACTATGTGTGCTCATATCAGAATCACTCACTTAGGGTAACTCGAAAGACAAATTGAAATAAAAGCATAAATAGTAAATAAGTAAATAACCTCCCCCCCAATACACACACACACATACACAAAATGCTTTTCAGAGAAGTTCTTTTATGGCATTGAAAATAGCATCTGAAACCAAAAGGAAAATTATTTCCAGAGAGGCTTAGAAATCATTTTATAGTAACTCTTTATTGTTAACAAAGTTTAGTGAATAATATTTAAATAGCAAGAATAATAAGTGAGCCACCATAATCATTATTCTTTATGCTTGTGGAATGCCAGTGGGAGCTCTGTACCAGAAAACTAAACATAATCACATTTCCCGAGCAGAGAATTCATAGTGTCATCTGGCGGAAAAGGCAGAAGCAGAAGGTACACTGTGGAATTCTGTTCACCGAGTGCACTAAAATTACTTTTTAGTCTGGGCTGGATTGTTTGCAAAGAAATACAGGTAATCTCTGTTCCAAACAAATTCTTTAGTTACCATCTCCATCTTTGAGCCCTCTTCTTCTTGGAATTGTCACTCCCCAGCAGACCAAAGAAAGTGAGCTTACAGGGAGGGCAGGAAGCTGCCAGGGCCTGGTGCTCTCTATGACCCAGGTGGCCATGACCATGACTTAAATCAAATTCTCAGGACGCTGATGCTGTGAAGACTTGCCTCCTGATACTCCATGGGTACCAGACATAGATGGTGGCTGTAAGGGCCCTGCTGGCTCTGAGCAACTTTTTAAGAATGGCATCCAAAGTTGGCTTCCCACTGCCCTTATGATAAAGACCAAGCCCTTAGCATAGTCAGCCTTCCTCCAGCCACTCGTCAACTTTCAGTCCCAGGCTGCTCCATACTCCCTTCCTGTCACAGGGCCTTCCAGGCTGTTTTTCCCATTGGTAGGCTTTCTCTTTTTCTCTTTCTTTAAGTATCACTTCTTTTGTCACTAACAGAAGTCTTCTCTGAACTCCCTAAACCCGGACAATTTCTCCCTTACACATTTTCGCAGCATCTCATTCCTCTGTCTTGTAGCTCTTGTTCCAGCTGCAATTTCGCACATGTGTGCAATTACTCCATCTGTGTTGGCGTCTCATGTAAACTGTAGGTCTATAAAAGCAGTAATTGTCGGTTAAAGTCACAGACCTATCAAGGTTTGATCACCTGTTTCCCTAGGGCTTTGTTCAGGGTGTGGCACATTGCTCGTGATCAACTAAAATATTTGTTGAATGAATGATTAAAAGTAAGTGGCAAATGGGGAGAAGGTTGTGACCTCAGGGAACCGAGGAAGAACATGACCCTCATGAGTTCCAAACCCTTGTGGTTTTGCCCTAGGCTCAGCCTTGTGCATACATGTCATCCTCCGAGGCTGCTAAAAAATACCATCGTGGGTGGGGCAGGACTTAAAAAAAGTAGAAGTTTATTGTTCATACTCCTAAAGCCTGGAAGTCTGAGAAAAGGGTGCCAGCATGGTCAGGTTCCAGTGAGAGCCCTCTTCCAGGTCATAGGCTGCAGACTTCTCATAGGATCCTTACATGGTAGAAGAGACTAGGGTGCCCTAAGACCTCTTTTATAAAGGTATTAGTCCCAATCATGAGGGCTCTGCCTTCATGACCTAGTTATTGCCCAAATCCTCAACCTTGGGAGTTAAGATTGTAACATAAATTTAGGAGGAGCACAAACATCCAGACCATAGCGTATATTAACTATGGAATTGATGGAAAGAGAGGAGTGGTATGCACTGCAGGTTAGAAGCTCAGTTCCCAGGTCAGCCATCTATGGTTTGAAATGTAATTTTGTCACTTGGGACTTGTACGATCTTGGGCAGGTTACATCAACTCTGCTTCCTTGGTTTTCTCACAGGTTCAGTGGGGTTCATGCTGGCACATAACCCTATGTCTTTTGAGAGTACATGAGATAATTCAAGAACATATTTGGTACTTAGTAAGTGCTCGATAAATGTTAGCTGGGGTTATTATAGAAGAGACCTCAAATTCTCAAAATCCCCCTCCTCCTTGACCTCTATAAATTGTGTAGATAGATGGAACTTAACCTGGCAGCCAGGTGCTATCTTAGAATGGTTTGAAAGGGTTTTGGGGCATCAGGAATTCTACGGAAGTTAGTGAGGAATGAGATTTATGAAAGAAAAGTATTTTTATTTTTTTAATTATAATCGACATACACTATTATATTATTTTCAGGTGTATAACATTGTGATTCAACATTTATAAACCTTAAAAAGTGATTACCACAGTAAGTCTAGCAACTATCTGTCATGATACATAGTTATTAACAATATTATTGGCTATATTCCCTATGCTGTACATTACATCCTCGTGACTTATGTTATAACTGGAAGTTTGTACTTCTTACGCCCTTCTCTCATCTTCTGAGTCCCCTCCTCTCTGGCAGCCATTAGTTTATTTTTTGTATCTATTAATTTGTTTCTGTTTATTTGTTTCGTGTTTTAGATTCTGCACATAAGTGAAATCATATGGTATTTATCTTTCTCTGTCTGACTTAGTTCACTTAGCGTAATACTCTCTAGTTCCATCCATGTTTTCTCAAATGACAAGATTTCACGTTTTATGGCTGAGTAACAGTTCACTGTATATATGTACCACCTCTTCTTTACCGATTTGTCTATCAATGAGCACTTTGGTTGCTTCTACATCTTGGCTATGTAAATAATGCTGCAATGAACATAGTGGTGCACATATCTTTTCAAATTAGTGTTTTCTTTGGATAAATACCCAGAAGTGGAATTGCTGGATCATATGGTAGTTCTGTTTTTAATTTTCTGAGGAAACTCCATACTGTTTTCCATAGTGACTACACCAATTTACATTCCCACCAATAGTGCGTGAGGATTCCCTTTTCTCCACATTGTCACCATCACTTATTCGTTGTTGTCTTTTGGTAATACCCATTCTGACAGGTGTGTGATGACATCTCATTGTGGTTTTGATTTGCATTTCCCTGATGATCAGTGATATTGAACATGTTTTCATTGTCGATTGGCCATCTGTATGTCTTCTTTAGAAAAATGTCTATCCAGGCCCTCTGCCCACTTTTAAATTGGATTATTTGTGAAAGAAAAGTACTTTTAACAAGTAGTCACATGAAAAGGACATTTGAACTTGGCTTAAAAAGCAAGGAGGATACATTCACAATATCTCCAAGATAAACTGTCAGGAGAAAAATATGGCATATCCAGGATACAGAAGCCATTGCAAGATGACCCCTGCTCAATCCCTTCCGCTGTCAATTTCCCTGAGGCTCTTAGCCTGTGAGGCAGCCAGGAACCAGGCTACCTTCCCCCATCTTCTTTGCTTAGTCTCGCTCCCCATTTAGAGCACTCCCAGAGGGGTGATCAGTTCAGCTTAGGTCCAGTACTGAGTTGTCTGAGCAATCCATGAATTCTGCTTTAATCTCCATTTGGGCTTCTTTTTAGCTCAAGGTGCCCTAGCTGTGAAGTCATAGCTCTTTGGGGGTTCTTACCCACTCCTGGCTGAAGAACTACATTTATCCTGAGTTCCCTGGATGCATTCAATCCTTGGATCTGAATGAGATAGCCGCTTTTTTTTTTTTTTTCCAGTTAGTAGGAGGAGCTGTACTGAGTACAGCCAATGACAAAAATAGAAGTCATTCATTCTGGTGAAGAGGCAGGATTCCAACCACCTTATTTGTGCAAGTATAAGCAAGATTGGGATGATATCAAAGACTCTGGAATGAAAAAAACAACCAAAGAGGGCCAAAATGCCAACTTGCCTCCAAATAGTTCTCCTATTTAGTTCATGCAAAAAAATTCAGATATTCCAAGAAAGGAAAACATTTTAATAGCAACTTACACTTACCGAGCAGTTTCCATGTGCCAGGTACTGTGATAAGAGCTGTACATGAATGATCTCATATACCCTTTACGACAGAACCATGATTATCATTATTTCACAGACAAGGAATTAGAGGCACAAAGGGCTTAAATCTGTGTGCCGAAGGCCACACATGGTCAGTGGAGGAACCAGGATGGGAACCTGGGAAGCCGGGCTCCAAAATCCATCCTCATTACCACCACCCCGAATAATCTCCCTAGTTGCTTCTATGACATTCATTCATCTTCTAAAGCTGTATGCCAAATGCTGTGGAGAAAACAAAATTTAATCAGGAACAAATTATGCCTTGGAAGAGCCAGCCATCAAGTAGAAATGTTAATACCTATGCAGAAATAGTAATAACCAGCATTTACATAGAACTTTCTATGTTCAGGTGCTATTCTAAGCCCTTTATGCATATTAATTCAGTCCTCAACACAAGCTTAGTGATGTATACCATTATAATGCTCATTTTATAAATGATGAAACTAATAAGGGCCTAAGCCGCACAGCTAGAAAGGGGTGAAGTTCATATTTGAACCGAAGCTCTAAAAGGAATGAAAATATAGAGCAGACAGATATGAGGACAGAGGCGGGGGCATTCCGGTGCACGTGTGGTCAAGTAGCACTTTGCAATCCTTTGGGTGTACTTGTTCAGCCAATGGCAAATTCACCCAGCACTTTTTTCATCCTTCCTACAATGCTTCATTTTAAATTCGTTTGTTCAACAAACATTGACTGAGTGCCTGCAATGTGCCAGGCCCGGGAGAGTCTGCTGAGACAAGATGATGAGCAGGGGTACTCATGAGGACCTCTGGGGAAACAGAGAAGGGATTTTCAAATCAGACCAGGAAGATCAAAGTGGCTTGGCACAGGAGTCTCAAGAATGGGCGGAAAACTGCCAAGAAGACAAAAGGAAGGGCGTTCTAGGTAGGGGTGATCACGTCCAAGACTCAGAGTTGTGAAGGAGCATAGTAGCTGGAGAACAACATGGAGCTGAGTATGGTTAGAGCATTGAATGAAATCATGACACACAGGAAGAGAGAGGAAAAGGAAGTATTGGTGAGAGAAGGTGGGAAAGGTGGAAACAAGAAAGCTCGTGAAGTCCTTAGGTGACAAACTAGAGATTTTTAAGTTTTTGCAGCAAGCCTCAGAAAGCCACTGGAAAAGTATAGCCAGGACAGTGAACTGGTCTGAATTGCACTTTAAATTCTGGCAGCTGGGGCATAAAGGATGAATTGGAGGTGGGAGCCTGGATAAGGAGGCCTTCTTAGGCTGTTGTACTGAGTAAGGAACTCTCGATGAGACTAAAAGAGTTTAGAATTGACCTGGTCTAATGTTTTGCTGACATCAGTTTATTCTGTGGCATTTCTGTGATGGACTCAAACCAGAGAATGTAAAATTATTTTTGCCAAATTCACCGAGCCTCCATTAAATTCGTCATAGCCTTCAGAGTTTTATGAGAACGTATTTCATTTTGATGATATAAGAGTCACCAAGTTCAATCAGAGGGGTTATGCCACTAAAAAACAGTAGGATGCTGAGAATCCTGGAGTCAAGGGCCTGTACCTCTTCTGTCTGCAAATCTTGACACGTAAACAGCATGGCGCCTTCTCTTAACTAACAGACACCCTGTACTCCCTTATCCTCTGCCTAAACGGATTCTTCTAATTATTTTCTCCTATTTAATTTTGCTTTTAAATGTGCTATACTTCTAAATCCAGATCAATTTTAGCATCACTAAAAGTGAATAAGAAGACATTAAGTGTGTCATAACATGATGCAGGGGAAATACATGGTCCACCCATGACAGATTCTTGTCTGTATCTAGTCAGCAGTTTACGGAAATATGGGGACTAGAAGTACAATTTAGCATGAGGAAGCACCAAATCTAGAATGCGGGGCATTCTACAGGACAGATTATCAGCTTCCTCACTAAATTGCTGGCATGAAAGTGATAAAAAGAAAGAATAATTGTTATGGGATTAAAGAAACTTAAAAGAATAACAATCTACTACCATGTTTGAACCCTAATTCAAGGAAACTATAAAAGACATCTTTCCCAGTTGGGGGAATTTGAATATAGATTATTAGATGATATTGAGGGATTGCTGATTTTGTTAGATGTGATAATGGTGTGGTGTTTCCTTTTTAAATATTGTATATATTATATTGTAATATTTCAGATAAAATGACATGACCTCTGGGATAAATAGAATAAAGGAAATTTTATTAAATTAAAATGGAAAAGATTGGCAAAGTGTTCATAATTGTTGGTTAATGAGTACCTAAAGTAAATTATACTATTGTTTTGTATTTTCCATAATGAATAGGTTGTGTGTATGTGTCTGTGTGTGTTTAGTTAGCTCTGCTTGCTTTTCCAGTATACACTTAATAAGCACTTCAAGGAAAACAAAAAATATATTTAAAGAATTAACTACATTCTCACCACTCTTAACATCATCAGTATTTAGTGTATTTCCTTGCACACACTTCATTTTTACATAATTGGTAATCAGTTGTATATCTAATTTTATTCTTATTTCTTATTTATTTACATAATACATATGTCATAGCATCTTTCACATTATTTCTGGGCTTTATGGCCAGGAGTACGCTGGCTCTTGAGAGCTGACTGTCAGCACTTCTTCCTAACTCTGTGTTGAAATCAGCCATGATGGGACTATTTAAACCATGGAAATCAACAAACATTACAAATCCCAGGTTTTTCCCAATAGAGTAGGTTGTTAAACATTTAACAGCACATCACTGTTTATAACCATAATTTTTAATGGTCACCTAATATAGTCCTTTGAATAAATTCTTGATAGTATGCAGTTATATGATACTTAGTACATGCCAGGTACTAAGTGCATTACCTGTCTTAGCTCATTTAATCCCAGCAGTGGGCCCTATGAGATAGGCGCTAATATCATCCACATCGTACAGGTGAACAAACTGAGGCAGAAAGGAGTGAGATAAATTGCCTAGTGTCCCATAGGTAATAAGTGGTAGTAAGCCCAACAACTGGGATTTGAATTCAGGTAGTCTTACTGCAGCGTGTTAGACTCTATAATACTTTGTTGCTTTGTACCTTCTCTCCAGCCAACAACCAGGCAGTCAGCTGCTGACCCTGGCTGGAGGCTGATGGTACTACCCCATGGATCATTCAGCAAGTAGGCAAACTTCGAGGCCAGCATTCGTCACCTTCTTCCTGCGGCCTCAGTGCAAGCCTTGGAGAGTCCAGCCCCCACCTTAGTTTAGTTTACCCTCTTGGAACAGTGCTCTGCTCTCTCCAACAGAGCAAATGCTGCAGCCGATTCTGCTTAGCATGCACTGCCTTCCTTGAGTGGCTTTCAGAGCTGAAGTAGATTTGGGGAAGATGGTGATATACCCCAAGATGCAAGGACAATTATGACCTCCTGGGCCAGGTGAGCTTTTGTATTTTGTCAGGGGCAAGGACTCCAGAGGTGACCACTTCCTCCTGCCCCAGGGGTTTGCAGTGTTTTAAGCTCCTGCAGGGCAGTCAGGAGTACTGGTTCTATTTCTGGTGTAGTTGCTGAGTTGCCAGAGTGATAACAAGGCAAGTCATTTGACCTCAGCAATGATCCTTTTGCAAAAAAGAGGCATCATAAGAGTAGAGTGTTTTCAGAGCACTCGGAAGTTCTTGCAGGCAAGATGCAGTGTGTGCAATTTAGCTACCTGCACTGCTCTCTCAGGGCCTAGCGTTCACTTTCATAGAGGCTGAGAGTCCCAGGGTCCCTGGGTCTGTGTTCTCATATCAGTGTGATCAGTGGGAGATACAGCAATGGGATGGTTACTTAAATGTTCCTGAAGATTGTCAGCCCAGCTTTGGATAAGGAGCTCACATAAAACAAAGCGCAGACCATTTCATCAAGAAGCAGAAGAGAAAAAATATTGTCTCAGAAGTTGTGGGGTTTGATTATCATACAACAAAAATCATCATTGAAACAGAAAAAGTTTATGTCCTCTACATGCAAAGCCTTGCAATTCCATAGGGACTCAATTAATATTTATTGAATAAATGTCATTGTCACTCTAAGACTGAGAGAGAGAGAGAGAGAGAGAGAGAGATCTCATAAGCATCTAGGTTCTATCCAGTTTCTGATTTTTCCTGATCTTTCAGATGCTGTAACCTGTTAAGTACCAACAAGGGATTCAACTAGAATTAGAATACTGTTGATCTGGCCATTTTCTGACAGTGCTTCTGAGGAAAGGGTTCAGACTGTGTAAATATATGAGAGAGAGAAAGGAAGGAAGGGAAAGAAAGACAATCTGTAAAGGATTTGAAAGAATCATTTACATTTAGGATCCCCCCTGCCTCTTCATACTCTGATTCTCTTGAGTGCCTTTGATACAAAAGAAAGAACTGGATGCTCCTGCAATACCTGATTGCGCCCCAGAATTGGAGGTGCAGTAGAAGACTGAGACCTGTGTCCCTACACAGAAGTTGAGGAGAAACAGGATTTAGGGAGTGAGAGGCTGCTGTCCTAGCATCCCTGTGGTAAACATCAACCAACAGAAAGAAGATGTGGGTGGACGATAGCCACAGAAATACGGTCTGTATTGCCACGATTTGTTCTTTAGATGTTTGAAATGTATAATTCCAGTTAGATGTAATTTTTAATTTTTTGTTCCACCATGAGGTTAATAACACATGTGGGCACTTTTTAAATAATTCTTATTTTTTTTAAATTAAAGTATAGTTGACCTACAATATTATATTAGTTTCAGGTGTATGACATATATGATTCTACATTTATGTACCTTATGATGTGATCACCATGATAAGTCTAGTAACCATCTGTCACCATACAAATTTATTATGATATTATTGACTATATTTCCTGTGCTGTACATTACATCCCCATGGCTTATTTATTTTGTAACTGGATGTTTGTACCTCTTATTCCCTTTCACCTTTTTTACCCACCCTCCCCGACCCCGATCCCCTCTGGCAACCATTAGCTTGTTCTCTGTATTTATGAGTCTGTTTCTGTTTTGTTTTGTTTGTTCATTTCTTTTGCTTTTTTAGATTCCAACTTAAGTGAATCATATACTATTTGTCTTTCTCTGACTTATCTCACTTAACTTAATACCCTCTGGGTCCATCCATGTTGTTGAAAATGGCAAGATCTCATTCTTTTTTGTTGCTGAATAATACTCCATTGCATATATGTACCAGATCATCTTTCTGAGGCTCATTTTCCCTCCCTGTGCTCTCGCATGAAGAGGTAAAATTAAGAAGACAGTAACTTTGTATTTTCCTTTTCTTTTCCAGTGATTTAAAATAAAAACCATACCTGAGTTCCCTTACAGTGATGAGTTTTACAATTGTGTGTGTAAACTCTACCATCTTGTTCTTCTCACATGGGTCCAGGCACCCAGTCCTCTTAACTGATGCTCATAGGCAGCAGGATGGGTGACACATGGCTAGCTTTCACTAAAAGACCCCGAGTAGAGTCCTGGGTCATCAATTAATGGTAATTAGCAGGGCTAATGTTTGACTACAGCTAATGGCCAGAAGTGTCCATGACTCAATGACTCATACTCATCCTGACCTCTCTGCCCTCTAACAAACCTGTTTTTGTGTTTGATGGAAGTGTTTCTACACCTCATCCAGATAGCACATTGTACTGTCACCCTGTGCATTTTAATAGCACGCTGGATAATGTTCCAAACCACTGACAGTCCTCTCCCTCCCCGGCATTGTAGATCTTGCTGTAATTTAACTGAGAATGACTGATTCCAGGCTTGGCCCAGGGTGAGGGGCCCTTCAACCCCTTAAACCTATGGGAGTTTTTAGTCAAGGCTACAAGATATAGACAAATCAGAGGAAGCATAATATTTCAACTGCTACAGGAGCAGAGTGAAGCATCAGAAGCATCCTGAAGGAGTGCAGTTCTTTTACATGGTGAGACTCTGAAATATTGTGGGAATTCAGAACAAGTCACCCCAAGATGTGCTTCTGTGCTATGTGGATTGTTTTGAACTAAGGGCAATTTTAGCTTCAGGTCCAGGAGAAGCTTCTGCCCCTTTACCTAGGAGAATTTGAATTAGGGGCTTTGCCCATAATAAGAGATTATCAGAAATAACCTCTTTTGACCTATCTATAGGGCAGGACAAACTTTTATTTACTAAACATCTGCTCTTTTTATCATCCTGCAATGACCCTTCGAAGCCCCCCCAGGTACATTACCGCATCCCAACTCAGGATGTCTCATGTACCTCAATCCCCTTTCTATCTCTGAACCTCTTGAGCACGTGGGGTCTCAGACCCTCTCGTGTATTTGGGATTCCCATACATATGTATATGCTAAATTTGCTTATGTTCTCTTGCTGATCTGTGTCCTGTCTATTTTACTATAAGACCAACCAGAAGAGCCTTGAGGATAGAGGAAAACTTGTTCCTCTCCCACTACTAATGCTGCATCCAGCAGTCATGTCAATCCATCTCCACTAGCTGGGCAGTATAAGTTTGGCATCAGAGCATAAAGTTCTGATCGAACCCAGTGATTTTTCTCCTTTCTTATTTCCCTTTGGACTGGAGAGTATTATCATCTGGAGGTAAAAACCCTTTCTCCACCTGCTCTTTGTTCTGTAAGATTTCAGTCTACTACTGTGGTGTTTACACGTTTTTTGTTTGTTTGTTTGTTTTCCTAAACTCAGAGTAGGAAGTGAATTATTCATGGCAACTCAGCATGCACATACATGAAACAAAAGTTTCAAAACTGCATCATGATACTTACAATTCCATTCTATTTCTCCTCTTTCTTTTTCTTTTTAGTACTGGTCAAGATCACTTAATTACTTCTGTGACATGCAGAGGGATCACCACTCGTTTTAAAAAGTACTAATCAAGTGTATACTTGGACTATCTACCCAAACTTATTCTCTGTGATATTTTCATTGTCTTCTAGATTTTACTATTCTGCAAATTTTTACATTTGTCAATTCTTTCAAAATAATTTAGCTTGTAAATAATTTTATATACCTTTAAAAATATCTCGAATTAATCCTTAAAACACCTCAATATTTTATTTCATCTCTGTATTATATACATTGGAAACACTCTGAAAAGATATACTAGAAATGCTAACAAATTGTCTCTGGATAGTGAATTACAAGCAATTCTTTAAAGTCTATATTTTCTAATACTTACTTATTATTTGTATAAATATAGTACAAGTATTTAAAATGGTCATTGCTATATTTAATTAAGGTATTAGCTGCTAGAGCTTTTAAAAATGCTGGGAAATTCTCAGTCTTGTTAATTTTTTAGTTTTATTAATTAATTCAAAAAAAGTTTGCAAATAGAACACAGTTAATAGTCTTTGAATAATATCACTGTTTTGTAGTATTTGTTTCCTCTACCATCCTTTTCTTCTACTCTCTTTCAATTCTTTTAAAATATTTATATAAATATTTTTTTTATCAGTTTACTATGTCAGTTGTTGAGAATAAATTCTTCCGTTGGCTGACAAATAGTAGGAAACTATTGCTCATAAGTTTTATATTTAGGTAACATCATTTCTGTCTTCCCTGGGGATTCATAATTCAGCAAAGTCATCCAGCCTCAAAAGTAATAATTTGTATTTGTGTTTATTCTTTGTCTGATCTAAACTAATTTGCTGATTACTAGTTGGAGATTAGCAGTAATATTTTTTAATTAGGTGCAATCTATGTGGACTTTGTATTCCACTTAAGTGTTATTCATTTTAATTTTTAGATAACAGTTGGTTATTATATATTATTTCTTTGTGGTTTGAGGAAGTGACTGACATTCACTCAGGGCCTCTGTCAAAACAAAGGTATGAACTACAACCTCTGAAGCATTATTTAGGTCAAGTTAAATTGTCGGCCTGCAACCCTACCCACTACCCACTTTATGTCACTTCTGACCCTGCCTCAGAGACATAGGGGAGCAAAAATATGACCCAAGGAAAGAAAGGAATACAGGATGGTGTGCCAAGTCTCCCTTCATTCACTCCCTTTTCATGTCGAGCACACTCTTGTTACCTTTTAACCCCTTGATGTTCTCTATACTCAAGTCCTGGTTGCAAAGGCAATTCACTGAGCCACAGAGATCCCCTACCAAAATATCTTATACCCCATCTTTGCCAACCTCAGAATTTATCAGCTGAAATATTAATTAAACTAAATTTAATGTAATAAACTAAATTTAGTTGATAGAAGTAGAATGTGAATGAAGATCTTCCCAAGTAGAATTTTTAAATAG
>NW_011889043.1:2512383-2532443 GCF_000151845.1 Pteropus vampyrus
TTGGCTGACAAATAGTAGGAAACTATTGCTCATAAGTTTTATATTTAGGTAACATCATTTCTGTCTTCCCTGGGGATTCATAATTCAGCAAAGTCATCCAGCCTCAAAAGTAATAATTTGTATTTGTGTTTATTCTTTGTCTGATCTAAACTAATTTGCTGATTACTAGTTGGAGATTAGCAGTAATATTTTTTAATTAGGTGCAATCTATGTGGACTTTGTATTCCACTTAAGTGTTATTCATTTTAATTTTTAGATAACAGTTGGTTATTATATATTATTTCTTTGTGGTTTGAGGAAGTGACTGACATTCACTCAGGGCCTCTGTCAAAACAAAGGTATGAACTACAACCTCTGAAGCATTATTTAGGTCAAGTTAAATTGTCGGCCTGCAACCCTACCCACTACCCACTTTATGTGACTTCTGACCCTGCCTCAGAGACATAGGGGAGCAAAAATATGACCCAAGGAAAGAAAGGAATACAGGATGGTGTGCCAAGTCTCCCTTCATTCACTCCCTTTTCATGTCGAGCACACTCTTGTTACCTTTTAACCCCTTGATGTTCTCTATACTCAAGTCCTGGTTGCAAAGGCAATTCACTGAGCCACAGAGATCCCCTACCAAAATATCTTATACCCCATCTTTGCCAACCTCAGAATTTATCAGCTGAAATATTAATTAAACTAAATTTAATGTAATAAACTAAATTTAGTTGATAGAAGTAGAATGTGAATGAAGATCTTCCCAAGTAGAATTTTTAAATAGATAGAATTCTTCCCTTTCTTAGACTCTCTCCCTCTTTGGCACGGCTCCTCTCTGAGGCTAGGTACACAGTACCATCATGCGGCTTTCTATACCTCATCTCTATGTATCTTTCTCTCCTCTAGTTCTCAAACTGCCAGGGCTACTTCTCTCTTTCAAGTATGTTTATCTGTCCAATTTCTAGTATTCAGCTTATGTAAAGCAGAACTTAGTGACTGAGTTATAAGTGTGATGTGGAAGCTGTAAAATTTCCATTGAGTATACCATGCTGGAGTCTAATATGGCTATTCCCCCTGTGTACAAATCTCTAATGCTGTATGGTCCTCCTCACAACTAAACTGTGACTTTAGAGGAGGACTGACAATAAAGCTGGGTTGTAATAGGAAACCACATATGCTGAAAGGAATCATGAGAAAGATTATACTGACAAATTCTGAAGGCTTCCTCTTTGTCCATTTCCTAAATCTTCTAGATCATTCCACATTTTGAGTCTTTCCACACGTGTACTAGATCACTTATTGTCTCTCTTACTTAAGACATCACACCAGAAATTCTCCCTTCTCTCTCTTATATCATCAATTTTTTTTTCTCTACAGAATAATTTTCTTTAATAAAGAAAATGTGTCATATCTCTCATAAAACCCTTTCTTAATTTCACTTTTCCCTTCAAACATTGCCTTAATTTTTTCCTCCTCACAAGGAATCTCCTTGAAGGATAAACCCATGGTCTTTGATTTCTCTAGAATTAAGTTCAGTCTGGTTTCATCCCCACCACTTCACTGAAACTACTTTTCTCAGTGTCACCAATAATCTGTACATTTCTAAATCCAACGATTATTTCTCACTTTTCACCTTACATGTTCTATCACTAGCATTTAACACAGTCAATCACTTGAAACACTTGACTCTTTTAGCCGTTTTCTCTCCTGTGCTTCTTCTCAATCTCTTTTGTTGACTTCTTCTTATCTCCCTGGTCTGTAAATGTTGGAGGGTCCAGGGCTACAACCTTGGTCCTCTCTTACTATGTGTACTCATTCTCTAGGTGATTTCAACTGGTTTCATTGTTTTAAATATCAGCTATATGAAAAAGATTTCTACGTTTATGCCTCCTGCCCAGACCTCTACTCTGAACTCCAGATCTGTGCATCTATTGCCTACTAATCTTAAATTTGACACAGCTGAACGAGCTCCTGATAGCCCCGCCGAACCAGCTGCTCCTGCAGGCTTCTCTTTCTTGGCTAGAGGCGACATCACACTTCCGATTGCTCAGGCCAACAATCTTGGCGTAAGTCTGATGTCTTCCTTCTCTCACTCCTCGGATTGGATCTACTAGCAAATCCCATTGATTCCACATTCAAACTATATGTCCTAAATTTGATTACCCCCACTGTCACACCTAGCCTATGTTATCATTTCTTGCCTGAATTATTGAGATCATTTCTTTTTGTTTTTTTTTGGTTTGTTTCTTGCTCCCATACAGTCACTCTTCGCCCAGCAGCCAGAGATGCTATTAAAGCATAGGTCAGATGACATCACTCCTCCACTCAGAGCCTTCCAATGGCTCCCATCTTGCTTGGAGCAAGAGCCAAAGTACTGACCATGACATACAAGACCACACATGGTGTCGCTTCCTAGGATTATTACTTCTCTGAGCTCATCTGCTGCTATACTCCCCACTCTTCTTCTCCTGTTCCTGTCCACTCCAGCTGTTCTCACCACCTTTCTGTTCCTTGAACACATAAGTCATGCTCTTACCTCAGGGCCTTTGCACTTTCTGTTCCCTCTGCCTATTCTCCTCTAAATACACACATGGCTCACTCATTACTTCCTTAAGGTCTTTACCCAAGTCGCCTTCTCAGTGAGACCACCTTGGCCATCTTACCTAAAATTTCATACAATTCACCTCCTCTGACCCTTCTATACTACATTTACTATACCACCACCCCTCCGGCCGCCATGCACGTGCGCACGCGCGCACACACACACACACACACACACACACACACACATACATCTTCTTTCTTTCTTTTTTTCCTCTTTGGCACAATTCATCCCAATTTACTGTCTTCCACACTGAAATGTAAGATCCATGGAAGCAGGGAGTTTTGTGATTTTAGTCTCTGCTGTCACAACTATCCTGAATGTTGCCTGAGGGCACTCAATAAATATCTGTTGAATGAAAAAATGAACCTTGCGCAAAAGAGAAGTGAAAGTATTAAATAAAAACAAAATTTACAGAAATGTTTTGAAAACTAAGCTAAGACAATAATGACCAAGAAAGCTTAACGTGTTGCCCCACTCATATTTTTGCAATAGAATGGACTATGCTTTAAAGAGAGCGAGTGGTGATTCGAAGCACTCTAAAGGCCAGTGGAAGACTTTTTTTTAGAATGAAGGACTCCCTCAAATATTACAGCATTGGAGCTCCTGGACCTCCATTGCCCTAGTTACTAAAACACACATTATATGTCTAAATTGATGCAACTGAGCACATTTATTTATTATTTTTCAAACCTTATTGTGTGCCCAGTACTGATTATTGCCTATTCTGTCTTTTCTATTAGAAACCCTAGGCAGCAAATCTCCATTCATCTGGTTAGAAGGGTAGTGGGACATTATGGAAAAAGCTGCTTACTGAATATATCTTAGCCAAATTATTTAAGGTCTCTATGCATTAGTTCCCTATGAAATAGGTATATGAAGGATGGCAGAATATGCCACCCAGAATAGGCCACTTTGGCATACAGATTATTTTGAGCCAAAGAAACCTGAAAACAGCAAATGCAAAAAGGCCATTCTAATCTCCCCTCCTCTTCCTGAAAATGGGAGATAAAAGCTCGCATGTGAAAATGCCTTTCCTGTTCCAAAAGGAAAGTAGCATTCTTATCATCAAGGACAAGACATTGAGACCAAGAGAATTCTATACAAACAGACCTTGTTAAAATAATTCTCTTCCTTTAGCCTCCCCATGTAGTTACTTCTCCGCAATCACCCTCTTTGTGCACCCAACAGAAAAGCATAGAGGTTTCGCCATTTCTTCGGGTCTCCATTTTCTCATGAAGGCACCTGTGTCACATAAACTTCTAGGAGGATAGAGGTAAAATTTTGCCTCCCTAGTGTCATAGCAGTGCCTCCCTCAGAGCGTTGTGGTACTTAGGAAGTGTGACCCTCAGTTCCGCCTTCAAAAAGGGACTTGATCTTCAGCTATGAAGAGTGTGGAGAGCTGACGACCTCCAGTTCCAGTACCTTTGGCACCTGTCACACCATTGAGACGAGGTCCGGCTCTTCTGCGCAGACCCCGGCCGGTGACCAAATAAATAGAGCCATAGAGCCTGGCCATTTCCGACCAACACAGAACTTTCTTGAGCTCACCCCACCCCCATCCCCTGCCAGGTTGGCCTAGACCTTATCAGCTCTGCATTGTGGCCTGAGACTCCCTTCCTGCCAGTTCATTATTTTTTATAGTTCACATGTGTTACTCCCCAATAAACCAGCAGCTGCTTATCAGAGGACCTAAACCAACAGTTACTCTGTAGATTAACTAATACAGCTGATAGAGAGCCTACCCCAGGGTTCAGTTTTCATTCAAGTTCATTTTGCAGTCTTTCTACTAATGAAATAATAGAGAGATAAATAGTCCCAAACAGTGAATAATCTGGGAAACTACAGAGATTTAGGTCTAGGGCCCAGATTGCACATACTAACATCAGGTTAGTTAGCTTCTCTAAGTACAGCAGCACATCGGCGGGGCTCAGAGAACATGTGGAAAGGAACACAGATCTCTAGCCCTGTAAGTAAAATGAAAATGCCAAAATCTCTCTAATATCTCCTGGTAATTCGATGGACTACTTTGATGTTAAATTCTGAAATTCTGACAAGCATTAGCAAATCACTTGGACAATTTTCAATGCTTGAAGCGGAAATGCCTTATTTGGGATTTAGCAGTAATGTAGCCATCGCATAAATACCCATTAAGAGAAATGCAGCCTTTAATCAATAAATGGGAGCCTTCCCACCAGTGTTCATGGAGGAGACAGCACAGAGCACAGAGGGGAACAAGACTCTAGAAGTAGCCTGATACCTGGCACCATAGCCACATAGGATTTATTGGTACCTCGCACTTTCTGGATCCCAAAAATGATGGCAAATTGAAGCCTTCCTGGAGGCATCTTGGGTTTAACAAGCTAGAACTGATTTACTCTTTCAGATTTCCACAGAGGATGGGAAGAGTAGGCAGAAATCAATTAAATTTGTTTTGTGGTGAAAGTTTCTGCTGGGAAATGACTGCTTCGGGTTCCCACCAGCTTCAGTAGGAAGGGTAATTAAATCATTATCCTGATGCCTGGCATTTAGACATTGGGCGCCTTTAATCAACAAGGCAGTTTCAAAAGTGTTCAGCTGAAAGCGGAGTTAACCGCTCTTTGCTCCACTCTCTAATGGTACCCCAACCCAGAGTCATTAACCTTTCACACCAGCTGACAGGGGCAGCTTCAGAGGAACTTGCATTAGCTGCCTGATCAGAAGTCATGGCCTTTTTACACCTCAGTTCCTATAGCAGTCAAAGAGTTCTGTTGGTAACAGCTGACTCAAGAAACCGGGGAGAGGGGCAGAGAGCTGGGGGAGGTTCCCAGGGGGGATAAGGCATGCCTTGTTTTCCAGGAACACAAGCAGGAAGTGGACATGTGACATTTATTAGTTATACTGTTGCTGATTTGTATTTACTATACCTCAGAGTAAGTAAGAGGATATGTAGGGGACTGTGATGGTCTCCCTGAAATGGTTTTGATCTATAAAGATTTCTTGTCTTAGCAATATGAAACAGGATCATGCTAAGCTCGTTTTTCCGGAAGACTTATGAAAAGAGGCAACAATAAAATGGTACACCAGATATAACATGCTATGATGTCTCTTGTGGTGTGAGAAAAGTTTGAATGGCTGAGTCACCAGTTGGCACAGAGTCTCTGACCAGGATGTTTAATGGCCCATTGCATAAATGATTAAGCAGCGAAAGGTACAGAGTATCTTATTGTATCAGTTTCCTATTGCCACTATAAAAATATTACCACAAACTTAGTTTCTCAAAGCAATACAAATTTATTATTTATAGTCCTGGAAGTCAGAAGTCTGAAATAGACTTCACAGAGCTAACATCAAGGTGTCGGCAGGGCTTTGTGGCTTCTGGGGCTCCAGAGGAGCAACTGTTTCCTTGGTTTTTCCACCTTTTAGGGACTTCCTGCATGCCTTGGCTCATGGCCCCCAACTGGCAATCCCTTCACTCCAGGCAGCCTTTGCTTCTGTTGTCAAATCTCTTTCTCTGATCTCCAGCCTCCTTCTTTCCCTTGTGATTACATTAGGCCCACCAGATAATCCAGGATAATCTCCTGCATTGCAAGATCCTTAATTCAAACCCATCTAAAAAGTCCCTTTGCCATGTAAGGTAACATATTTACAGGCTCCAGGTAAAAGAACATGGACATCCTTGGAGAACCATTGTTCTGCCTACCATTAAGAGAATTGCTGCTTTTCCCTGTCAACGTTAGAGTTGTTTCAAATTCTTTTTGCTGTGGGAAGACAAAATAGCAATGCAGATGTGGTTTCTCAGAGACCTAGAATAACATCTTCCATTATCTAATGGAATTTTTTTTTTTTACTCAGGTAATGGCTGTTTGAACAGCTGACCTCTTGGCAAAATTTTGAGACAGGTGCAATAACAGTTCCTTAGCTGGGGTTAGGGAGGAAGGTGGCAGGGGATGTTAGAAGGGTAAGATAGCCTCCAAGTAGAATTCCGAGCCTTAATGTGTCCTGAGTGTCTAGGTTATTTGCGAACCCCCATAGGGAGAAGTCAGTCAGCTTGAAAAACAAGAGCCTCCTCTTCCTTAACTGTCCCTCCTCACTCTGACAAGCTGAGATGGGGCAGGGACTCAGAGGGGTGTAACAAAATAAAAGGAACATGAGCTTTGTAGTCAGACAGAATAGGGTTCCTGTCCCTGTTCCACGTCACTTCGAGCACATTTCTTAATCTCCCTGAGCCTTATTATCGTCACCTGTAAAATGTAAACTATGTCATAAAGCCTCGTAGAGCTAAAATCTGTTTCTGTAAAGATCAGAAGCAATGCATGTAGGGCTTATGGTATACTGGTTGGCTCATAGTAGGTGCTCAAAATAGTAAAGTGCCATTACTACTACTACTACTACTACTACTGCTACTACTACTACTGCTACTACTACTACTGCTACTACTACTACAGGAAGTAGAGATTGGAGTTGACAAGTCTGCCAGTTAAATTTTAACTCGGTATTTGTTACACTGTTACTACCACTAGACACTTGACCAAATCACATGAGAGAATTTGAGGGCAAGAATGATAAAGAAAAATGACCCTTTCCCACTCCCTGTGCCTTTCCTACTCAGACATCCCTTTGGAAGAAGTCTTAAGAGTACCTTCTTAGACTCTCAGGAAAAGAATTGAACACAGAAACACATCCAGCCTTGAAGATGTTAAAATTTGGCCAGCAGAGAAGAAATTTAGTGCTTTAGATAACTTACGAATTACTCTAATTTTATTCTCTTCCAGCAAATTTTGAGGTTCGAAGAGACTCTCTCTTCCCCTCCAGTGTTCAGAACTAGTTAATGTAAGAGTCATGTAGATGGAGCTCAAAATATCCCTGGCAATGCTGTGGGAGAGCATGACTTTAGATCTACAGCCATGTGGGCTTACCATCAATTCGCCGCAAAGAGATGGACTTACCCAAGAGTTACTGATGTAGCTGGACAAGTCAAGGACTCTCCAAAGACCTGGTCCTTTACTCTTGTCTGGTCAATAACAGATTAGAATGCCTGCATCCTGGGGGCATGCTTGCTCCAAAGTAAAACATCCCCAAAGAAGCTGACTGACTGTGCTTAGTTCTTTCCTCCAAATTCATCAGTCAGAAACTCCTTGTCCTCCCACGGGCAAGAATGAGTGGAAAATGGGCCAGGAGAATTCCTCTAGCAGGAATTATTTTCTCTGTAACAAAACTCGAGACCTGATCACTTGCTCTGGGAGAAGCCAGCTGCCAAGATGCCCTAGGGAGAGGTCCTTTCAGTGAGGAACTGAGGCCTTATGCCAACGACCAACACTAACTTGTCAGGCTTATGTGTGAGCCATTTTGGAAGCAGATTGTAGCACCAGTCAAGCCTTAAAATGCTGGAACCTGTTATGAATGACAGGGTTTGTCAGTTAGATCAGATCCCCGTTTGATGAGCAGCCAGTCAATGAAATAGACACCTGTACCATTGGAAATGGAGGAAGAAGATACAATTGATGTGTTGGGCAGCAAAAAGAAGGTGTCTACTAAAAAGAATACTCGTTACTTGACTCCAAGACTTGGTTCTTTAGACAAGGATACTTTTTCAGTTAGAAAACTATAATTTGTTCCCACAACATTCTAACAACTAGTTTAGTTTTCTCTGGTCTTTAATTTTCTCTTTCCCATTCCTTTGTATATCTATGTGTGACTATACTGCATTTGCTTTGTTTTATTTTTTATTTTTTACTAAATGTCGAACGATGTTTTGATCGGCATCAAATGGAGATGGGGTAGGAGAAAGTTGTTTTTTGTTAAACTATCCCCCTTTCTCTATTAATGGTATGTTATTTCAACATTTATCTTTAAATTATTTTTTTTTTAAATATAGAAAGTAAGAGATTTAGGATAAGTTTTGACACCTGCAGGACTGCAGTGTCTTGAGTCCAAAGATGAAAACTCAGAATAGAAACAAATAATAATGAATTATGCTGTTTCTTGTGATTTGAGTTTATGCATGTCAGTTTCTTGGGCAATTAACCCATCATCCTCAAGATATTGATAGCCAAACATAACGTTGAATGTCTAGACTTGGAAACAAACAACAACAAAAAACTCAACATTGAAAAGACACTACAACTCTGGAGGTCTCCTAACATTACAAGTGAAGGGACCTTTTGTGAAACAGAGAAATCGAAGACAAAACAGGATATACATTAACGAAAGACAACAAACAATGGTAGAAGAAGACAGATGAGGAAATAGCTCCTACATGACTATACGCCTCATGCCGGACAAATGTTCCTGGCATCATTTTTGGAAAACGATCTGATTATGAAAACCAGCCACAAAGCACCATTGTTGTTTAGCAGAAATGTCATCGGTTAGCTCAGGTTGGAGGAGGGTGTACTGAAACGTAGATGGCTGCAGACAGAGTTTATATATCACCAATAATGCTATCAAGCCAAAAAAAAAAAAATTATGGTTTAACTAGAAAACGTCATCTAATGGCTTAAAATGCACTTTCTCATCTTCCCCATTTTCATCCCAAAGGAAGAAGATAATTGCTATGGAACTGGAGGGGAGAAACTTTCCTCTACCCTTCTTGGTTTTTTGGCTAGCCTAAATCTACATAATCAAATCGACATAAGAGAGTCCAAGACCCCACATACATGTGAGGTACAGAGACAGAAAGTTAAAATGAGATGTAAAAGACATTCTGAACTAAGTATAAGGAAATGCACTTTGGCACTTCAGAGAGGAGAAAGGTCATTGCAGGATGATAAGAAGATGTTCAGTAATTAGAAATTTGCCCTGCCCTATAGTAGGTCATAAAAAGTTATCTCTGGCGATAACTCTTATTATGGGCAGGACCCCAAATTTAAATTCTTTAAGGGAGAGGTTAAAGTTTCTCATGAGCCTGCAAGGTCTCAATTGCCTTTAGTTCAAAATGATTCACACGCCAAAGTGGCTCATTTGGGAAGGCTGTTCTGAACCCCTTCAGAAGCAATAACAACAATCCATCTTGGACGTTGTAGTTTATTTTTTTAGCTTTTCTGGAAAAGTTTTTTTTTTTTTAATAGAAGCACAATCTAATAGCACCTATATTGTATTTCATCTAATTCCTCATGAATTTGTACGCACAGTCAAGCAACTTGGTTAGTGTGGTTGTGGAAGATACCATCCCCTTTTGTATATTGAGCCTTCAAGCTTCAGCAGTCGGAATGACAGGCAGAGTGGTCGTCTCCAGGAGTTAGAGTTTTCCACATGCAAATCCACGTACAAATCAGTGAATGAGAGTTCAAAGTGTCTGCCTTTTCTCATAAAATCTTAGAAATGTAAATTTGATGATTTCCTATATTTCCTCTGCATCAAGTCAGAACTAATGCCTGTCAACTACTTGATGAATGCCTCCCTTCACAAAAGAGAAACACAAAATCCTTGCTGCTTGTCCTAGTGGTCCCTGGTTCGCACAGAGAAGACATTTTCACATTCAGGCCTGAAGTCCGGGGTTACCAGGAACAGCTCTGATTGCAGGTGAGGCTTCACTAAAACAACATACAACCACTCAGCTCTGTTAGAGCCCAGCAGTCCAAGAAGATCCAGCCTTCCAGAACACCAGAACCCTCCATTAATTATGAGAGTCGGTCCCAGCACCTCCCTCAGTTGTCACTTTATCATCAGAGGAAAGAAGACTGGTGAAGAGGGAGGGATGCCCTGCGGGATGTGAATATCCTCCTGGCCCCACCTGGGTGGTGCACATGCACACCTCTTCAGGAAAGGTGACTCCTAGGCCTCCTTCTCTCCTTCAGGTAGTACAGGGTTCTGGCCTCCAGGGATGGGGAATGCCTTTCACACAGGGTCCATGCCACCTCTTTAGATGGAGTACAAGGGAAGGGAACAATTTCCTCCCGTCGACCAAAGAATGCTCAAACCTGCAGAAAGCTTTATAAGGATTTATGAGCCAAAGTTTTGACGACATGCCTGAAAGAAAAATCTCAATGGATTGAGAAAATATCCTAGAGAATAGCAGTTTTGCAGCTGATTTTATATATTTAGAATTAAAGGAGAAAACACAAGCAATGTTACATGAAATCTATTGGTGGTAAATTAAGGAGGCAGGAGAAAGTGAAGCGGGGAAATGTTTAGAATTGAATAAAAAGCAAAATGGAGAAACACATACTTTTACATTGGTGAGTATCGGACGGTTAACACTGAACATTTACAGAACACAGAAATCGTATGCAGGCAACAAGGTAACAAAGGGTTTGGTTGTCTTGTTCTCCAGTGCCAGCAATTGTGCCTTTGAGGAGTCTGGAAAAGAAAATTATTGACATGTCAAAGGTATGTTATCCTAGATGCATAAAGACAACGGACAGGGCTCACTTAAGGTAAAGTGATAGGCCTGGAATGTGACTCCCTGCCATGACCTGCCCAGTTAGGAATCTGTGAAGTACAAGTTGTCACCTGTACTTCTGACTGACCAGTTATAAATAGGAGTTCCTGTGACCCCTCCTTGCTTTCAAATGGCTCACAAAACTCAAGGAAACACTTACTTTTATTGTTATTTTTTTATGAAAGATATAATAAAGGATACAGATGAACAGATAGATAAAGAGATACATAGAGTGAAGTCCCCATGGAGTTAGAGTGTGCCACCCTCCTAGCACATTGGGTGTTCACCAACCTGGAAACTCTATGAACCCTGTAATTGAGGGATTTTTATGGAAGCTTCATCACATATGCACGATCTATTATAAACTTAATCTCTAGCCCCTCACCCCTCCCTCCCAAATGGGTGGAGAAACTGAAAGTTTCAAGCTTCTAATCATGGCTCAGTCTTCTGGTGACCACCTCTCATGCTGAAGCTATCTAGGAGTTAACCAAGAGTCATCTCCTTAAAAGAAAATATGCTAATATCACCCATTAACCAATGTCATCCCAACAAATTTAATTTTAAAAAAAGATTTACCTCAAGGGAGCATTATCTAGTGTTCAATGGTGCAAAAAAGTAGTAAATAAGCCATAGAGATGTAATGCACAGTAAGTTGAATATAGAATATGGACAATTATATTACAATATATAAATTTATCAAAGTAACACTCTGTATACCTTAAACTTACACAGTGTTACATATCAAATTCATTATTTTTAAATGAACACATTTTTAAGTGCATTATCAAGTGGGTTATCACTATGGATAACTGGGGCTCAATCCCACTGGGCATCTTCTGAGAAATGGTAGGACATGCTTCAGAATTGTCCCACCATGAAGTGCGGAGCTGGGGTATTTATCTCCCAAGGCCTGATATTTGTTGAAGGATGCTCCAGGTGCATTAACTCTCTGCACTTGTGGTCTGCTCTACGCTCAGGATGAGCATGTGGCTGAACCAGGCAACACTAATTCAGGGAGATGGAGAAGCTCTAGGTTAAGTGCAGCAACAATGTTCCAGTGACTTTCCAGGGTAAGCTCGAAGGGATATGGACACTGACAGTTTCTGCTACAAGCTCTCCCGCTCTCTGCCAGTGGATAATCGGTCCAGGCTGAGCTTATAATAAAATCTGGATTGATCCTAGTCATTCCCTTAGATCTTTTTGAATTTGCACTGAAAGAAATAAGGCAGACCCTCTTTGGTGTCAAAAATGAGAAATGAGAATATGGGAGCTGCAGGTGACTAGATTTCCAGTCATTTGGAAGAAACCGACTTGACAGAATGAGGCTAATGTAAAGAGAGAAGCAGAGATGAAAACTAGGGAGAATCCCAACTGCATCCAAATCTTGTTCTGAGGGTCATTGAGGCTCATTTTCCCCAAGTCTCCATTTACATATACAAGTCAACTAATTCCTTCTTGTAACGAGCAAGTTTAAACTGGATTTCCGTAACAGGCAACCAGAAAAGTCTTGACCACTTTTGAGCCACCCCCTTTCCAAAAATATCTGTTCCTCCAATCTGCCACATTTCCTACAAGTCTTCCAAAAGAGAGCCACTCCCTTGAATTAAAACATTGCCCCTCCAGGAATCCACAGCATTGTATAAACACCCGCAAACACAACTTCAAAAACCAAGAAAGAAACATCGAATAACCTAAAAACTTTAGAACAACAAGGCCAAGTTCAGTTGGATAATATCTCAATTGGCAGATGGTTCTAAGGGTACTAATTAAATCTCTAATTCTTATAAAACCTTCAGACTTCTGAAAAATGGACACTGTCAATTTAAAAACCAAGCACTGAGGATGGAAAATAAAAGTTGAATAGTGTAAAACTTAAGCACTGTAAAATAGAAAGAAGCAGCTCTATGTATATTGATAAGAAAAGATCTCCAGGATATATTATACTAGTTTTTGTATAAGAAAGAGAAATAATAAAAATATGTATATATTTGCATAAACAAACACTGGGAAGACTTACAAGAAACAAGCTAATAAAAGTGGTTATATAGGGGGAATTGAGTGGACAGGGACAGGCGAAGGATCAAGGCTCCTTATATATACACATATTTATATATGCTTTGATTTTCATATACATGTCTTACCTACTCAAACTGAGTTTTAAAATGTAGTAAAAGCTGACCTGCATTTCCCAAGAGCCACAGTGAAGACAGAATTCCAAAGGTAAACCATTAACAAAGCTAACTGACATTGACCTGAAGAAGATAGCTGCATCTAACTAAGGGCTCAGTAACAGTCTATGCGCATCAAAACCAAAGTCAAACAATTTTTTAAACTGTATCTCATTTCAAAAATGAAGAAGAAGAATAAATGTTATCAGGCACACCAGAACCTTAAACTGAAGTATAAACTGACGTAAGCTCAGGGAAAACACTGTGAAGAGGAAAAAACATTTGTATTTTCTCCTCAGTATTGAAACAGGAAAGAAATACAGAAGTAAGGTTAAAATGTATTAAATCCACACAGTGAAGAGCTAAGTGTCTTTCTCATGAGGACATTGATCCGGAAATCTTTTTGCAGATCGATTCAGACATGTCTCCATAAATACAAAGCAACATCGATGAATGAGTAGTTTAATAAATTATTCAGATTTATCACTTAATTGCAACTTTCCAGAAACCTATGATGTTAAAGTGAATTAATATATATGTTTCTTTTGAAAAAAAAAAATAGAACTTTTACTACTATTAGCATTCCCTTTTTTCACAAAGATCTTTAAAAATTGGAATGTTTCCTGGTTTGTCTATGAGACAGGGTGATATTGTATTCCATTCTTATTATGTATTTGGGAAGAGTCAACCAAAAATGAAAATTTTTATTAATATGAGCTTTGTTTTCACATTTGCAACAAAAGCACATCTTTAAAAAAAAAAAAAATCAAGCAGTGATTATTATTAAGTGTGTTAAATGTATTTAAAAGAAAACAATGAGACTTGAAACAGAAAAATGTAGGCCAGAGTATAAGAAAATAAATGGACAGTCAGTGAAAAGGCATTAAGGAATAGCATTAGGAAACAGAATTAATTTAGGTTTTGCAATTCTGATGAGTCTCAATTCCAATGCTCAGAGTGTGGGAAGGGAAGTAATCAGGCAAGCCTGTGGGAACTGTGAACAAACAGGCCGTGAGAACATCTGGAGAGCACCCAACCCCTCTAAAGAAAAGGGAACAGAATATTCAACCCCAGTTCATTCAGGCTCAGTGTTTCCAGCTCTTCAATTTTTTATTTTTTTCACGAGAAGATAAAAATATGAGATTTTATGTGAACTCAACTATTTTTCATATCAGAGCCAAATCCAAATATGTCTATAGCTTGTAATGAACTCATGCCCCAGTTTTGTGAGGGTTTTTTTTTTTTTTTTTTACATAATGGTGATTCGCCATATTAAATCAGGCTTTTGCCATAAATAATAGGAATCAGCAAATTACAGGTCCGAGGAACCCAGCCTGCTACCTTTCTGTATGAGGTTTTATAGGAACACAGCCACATTTATTTGTTTACATACTGTCTGTGCCTGCTTCTGGGCTACAATAGAACCTAAAATGTTTACTCTCTGGCCCTTTGCAGAAAGAGTTCACCAACTCATGATAATATTTTTACTTTTAGCAAATCTGAATTTGTTGTTAAATTATGTTCTCAGAGGGTCGTACTGGCTTTTAATATCTAATTACTTTGAGCAAAATTTTTTCTAGAATATATATTAGACAACTTAATGTAATTGTTTTTCATTAGAAGTTTAATTCGGCTGAATCTAATATAAAATGATTATGGGAACAGTTAGTGAAATTTCTCTTCCATGTTTATTAAGATTCCTATAGATTATAGATAAACGTATTAGGAAATAAGCTAAGCAAACGGTATAAAGTCAGAAATGCCTTTAAAATGATTATGCAGAAAAAGTAAACCCAAAGGTATTACAAATCATCTCACAGAGCTGAACCTTGAAAATGAGAAATTACTTTTAGCTTGCACCATCTAGAGGTGAAAAAAATAATTCTCCATGTACCCTACAAATCCTTCACATCTTTTTCTCTTTTTAGCTCATGAGGTTGCTAATGGTCTTAAACATGTGTATAATCCTCTTAACATGTTGCTGAATTCTGCTTCCTAGCATTTTGTTGAGAATATTTGCATCGATGTTCATAAGGGATATTGATATTGATCTGTACTTTTTCTTTGTTTATAGTGTTTTTTTATCTGGCTTTGTATCAGAGTAAGGCTGGCCTCGTAGACTGAACTTGGAAGTGTTACCTCTTCAATTTTTTGGAAAAGTTTGAGAAGAATTGATATTAGTTCTTTTTTAGATTCTTGGAAAATTCACCAGTGAAGCCATCAGATCCAGGCTTTTTGTTCTTGTTTTTCTTAGATTTTTGATTACTGATTCAATCTCCTTTAGGTATAGGTCAATTCAAATTTTCTATTTCTTCATGATTTGGTCTTGGTAGGTTTTGTGTTTCTAAGAATTTGTCCATTTCATCTGGGTATCCAATTTGTTGGCCTACAATTACTCATCTAATCTTTATTCTGTATAATCAGTGGCAATGTTCCCAATTTTATTTCTAATTTTAGTAAATGAGTCTTTTTTTCTCCTTAGTCCATATAGCTAAAAGTTTGTCAGTTTTATTGATCTTTCCAATGAATTGACTTTTGGTTTCATTGATTTTTCTCTTCTCCGTTTTGCTTATCTCTGCTCCAATATTTTATTTTCTTCCTTCTGCTACCTTTGAGTTTAGTTTATTCTTCTTTTCTAGTTTCTTAAGCTATAAAGTTAGGTTTTTGATTTGCAATCTTTTTTATTTTTTAATGTATGCTTTTATAGATATAAATTTCCCCTTAGCACCACTTTCACTGTGTCGCATAAGTTTTGGTAGATTGTGTTTTTGTTTTCATTTGTCTGTAAGCATTTTCTAATTTCACTTGTGATTTCTTCGATTTATAGATTTGTTTGAAAGTGTATTGTTTAATTTCCACAAATTTGCGATTTTTCCAGTCTTCCTTTTGTTATTGATTTCTAAATCCATCCCATGTGGTAGGAGAAGCTATTTTGTATGATGTCTATTAAAATCTATTGAGATTTAATTTGTGGTCTAATATATGGTCTTTCTTGGAAAATATCCCATGTACAGTTGAGAAGAATGTGTATTCTCTTTATGGGTAGAGTGTTCTGTATATGTACGTCTGCTTTTACACCTAAAAAAAAATAAAGATCATTGCAGTTATTTTAAGACATCGGCTTATTATTAATTTCAAATTTGACTTTATTATAGGTTGAGACTTGCTTTATGGTCTAGAATGGGAGTTGGCAAACTGTAGCCCTTTGGGCCAAATGTGGTTTGCTGGTTGTTTTTCTAAATAGTTCTATTGGTATATAGCCACTCATTTGTTTACACATTTCCTCGTTTCCAGTTCATAGAAATCGAGTTCATATTTACATGAACTTTTTTGTGTTCTTCAGATCTTCTATGTGTTCAATGGTTTTTGTTTTTGTTTTTGTTTTTGTTTTTTGGTCTGCTTGATTTAAGAGTTATTGAGAGGTATATTAAAATCCTCCATCGTGATGTGAATTTGTCAATTAATCTTTGTATTGTTGTCATTTTTAGTTTTGTATATATATTAAATCATATTATTAAGTGTCTACAAATCTATAATCATTACAATGGGCTCACCAGCATCCACACCCACAACCACAGCTCTGGTCCTCATCTCAGCTTTCTTGGACCATGTACCACAAGCACACTTTAATTTACATGCAGCCTGGTGGTACCTAGCAGAACCTGATAGGAGAGATCTTTAAGAGTAATGAGCAAAAGGGATGCTGCTTTGTAGCGGTGAATTTTCTTAAAGTATCTAAGAAACATTTAAAACATTACACTGACCTGTGACAGACCGACAGACCTTCTGAAGGGCATGTACTCAGAACCAGTTGTGATGATTGTCTGGGAAGGGCTGAATCTGGTGAAAACAGGCTGGAGACTTTTATGTTTAAATTGACAGAAACATTATTTATGACAGTGATTCTTTAAAAATGGTTATGAAATATTTTCCCGACTTTTCTCCTCCATGAATATGAGTTTTCTCACTCTCCTTTTTGTGAGCCAAGTGTCATCCTTGTTCACCCTTTCACTAAGACTGCAGCTTCTTGTTCCCTACTTTATACCCTAAGGATACTACATTTTGTGTCCCATCATCTACTGATAGAATAACAGCTATTAAAACAGGAGGTAAAGAATAAAGTTGAAGAGCTCACACTTCCTAATTCCAAAACTTACTACAAAGCTATAGTAATCAAAACAATGTGGTACTGGCATAAAGACAGACTTATAGACCAGTGGACTACAATTGAGAGCCCAGAAATACACCCTTATGTATATGGTCAATTGATTTTTGACAAAGTTGCCAAGATCATTCAATAAGTAAATAACATATCTTTTCAACAAATGATGCTTTTCAACAAATTAACATGCAAAAGAATAAAGCTGGGCCCTTATACCATATACAAAAATTAACATAAAATGAATCAAAGATATAAACATAAAATATTAAACTCTTAGAAGAAAACCTAGGGGAAATCTTTATGACATCAGATTTGGCAATGATTTCTTAGACATGACACCGAAAGTACAAGCAACAAAAGAAAAAAATAGATAACAGGGACTTCATGAAAATTAAAAACTTTTGTGCATTAAATGACATTGTCAAGAAAGTGACCAGATAATTCATAGAATAGAAGAAAATATTTGTCAATCATGTACCTGGTAAACATATACAGAACTCTTTTAACTCAACAACAGAAATCAAACAACCCAATTCAAAACTGGGCAAAGGGTTTGAATTTCGTCAAAGAAAATATACAAATGGTCAATAAGATACTCAACATCATTAATTATTGGGAAATGTAAATCAAAACCACAATGAGATACCACTTCACACCCACTAGGATGGCTATTATTTTTTTAAAAAGAAAGAAAGAAAGAAAAACAAAGCATAACAAAAGTCAGCAGATGTGGAGAAATTAAAATCTTTGTGAGTTACTGGTTAAAATGTAAAATGGTGTAGCACTCAAAAAGTTTGGCAGTTCCTCAAAAAGTTAAACATAGAATTTTCATATGACTCAGCAGTTTTACTCCCAGGTACATATACCCAAAAGATCTAAAAACAGGGACTCAAACAGATACGTGTATGCCAATGTTCATAGCAATAGTATTCACAATAGACAAAATATGGAAACAACTGAAGTGTCCATCAACAAATAAATAGATAAACAAAATGTGCTACAAACATACAATGGAGTATTACTTAGATATAAAAAAGATTGAAGTTTTGATATATGCTATAACATGGATGAATCTCGCTTCATTATGGATGAATACATGAATAATACAGGCTACGACAAAGATGAACTTTGCTAAGTGAAAAAAAACAAACACAAAAGAAAAAAGTTTGTATGATTCCACTTAAATGAGGTATTGAGAATAGGTAAATTCATAGGAACAGGCAGTAGTCTGGTGGTTACCAGGGGCTGGGAGGGAAAGGGATGGAGATCTATTGCTTAATAGTTAATGTTTATGTTTTGGGTGATAATATTTAGGAAATAGTGGTGATGGTTACACAACATTATGAATATACTTAAGGCCACTAAATTATAAATTTAAAAATGGTAAAATGGTAAGCTTCGTGCTATATGTATATTTTTTACTACATTTAAAAACAAAACCAAACAAAACAGGAGTTCTGTGGTATAGGGTGTGACCAGATGCCTTCAGGGCAGCCACCACTTTTGGCACTCATCCATCTCTCTGGATTCCTACACTTGCTTCAACTCCTCACTTTTTACCTGCTAAGCCATGCATTAAAAACATTTTACAGTCTACGACCATGCTGCCCTGAATAAGCCCAATCCTGTCTGATCTCGGAAGCTAAGCAGGGTCAGGCCTGGTTAGTACTTGGATGGGAGACCACCTAGGGAGACCTGATGCTGTAGGTGTAAAAAATTAAAAAATAAGGGATTGTAAGCTGATAAGGTCCTTGCAATCTGTGAGGTCAACCAAGGGTTGCCTCACCAAAAACAATAAAAAATGAAAAAACTAAAAATATTTTACATTTTATTTTGCATTCATAGGTGCTCTATAGCAGAAGTATTTTTCAGGGTGTCTATCATATGACCAGAAATGTAAATTTCCCAACTTACCTTTTTAAATTCTACTGAAGTACCATTATGTTTTTTTAAAACATACATGATATATACATATATACATATGTATATATAAATCATCTACTAGATATACTGTATGATTTTTTTAAGTCACATGGGGCAGAAGAGTACGTATATAGTATGCTTCCACTTGTCTTCATATTCACTACTTTTATACAAATAAAATACTTCTGGAATAATACATTCGTAACTACTAACAGTTCCTTCTGGAGAGAGAAAATAGAAGACGGAATCTAAGAGAATAGAAGACAGGAGTAACTTTTATGTTACTTGAATATTTTACTGTGTGTGTGTGTGTGTGTTGTTTTTAATTTTAAAAATCTACCTAAGTTTTTTGAGGGGCTCCTACTTCTAGTTTCCACTGAAAATGCATTAAAATATATTTCCACTGAAAATATATTTTTTTGTTACAAGTTGCAACCATACTGCTTCAGGTTTATTTAAACTTCTCTTTAAGGAACTTGTTTAACTGCTGAACTCTAACCTTCAAGCTTCATGAAAGGTGAGCTTAAACAAGGCGCCCTAGAGTTTACCAGAGCCACGGGGGAGACAGGCAGAAGCAACCTGCTCTTCAGTTTTTTATCTGCCCACTCTCTCTAACAGGTCTTTCTAAGGTATAATCTTAGATTCTCATTCGAGAGGAAATGGCTGATTCACCAAACGTCTCACATCTTCTTTGGTGGAACTAGATATTTCCCCTGAAAGGACGTATCTACAACTGAACTGATAGCAACAAATACATTTTCATTTTAAAATAATCATCTTTTTTTCTAAATACAAATGAATATTCATTTGAATGAATTTAAAGTATAAGTGCTAGCATAGAAATATCTCCAAACATACAAT
>NW_011889043.1:2533147-2548591 GCF_000151845.1 Pteropus vampyrus
ATCTCTAATAGTTAAAATTGCCAAAAAAATTAAAATTAGATGTTTATTTACCATGTGTATTTCTACATTTTTTGACATTTAACATTCGTACTTATTCCTCAAATAGCAATAATTATTTCACTTCTGAGCATAAGTGTGTGTTTTCTAGGTGCTGAGAGAACAAGTATACAAAGTTACCACAAGAGGGCCCTAGCACATAGATTATATAATAATCTGAAGATTATCGGGTTTAAGTCCCAACAAATCAGATATTCATGAGTGGACAGGTTCATTAATTCTGATTTTGAGACTTCCAAACTATTGTCCTGGCCTCATAAAAACAGATCTTCTGACATTAACAGAATCTACTGCAAAAAACTAGGGACAGTAGCTCAGTAATTCAGAAAGCCAGACACTGAGTAGTGGAACTCCTCAGCATTCCACCCGTGACTTTCCTTCACTTCCCTGCCAAAATCTCCTATTGCTTTTGATTCTTCTTGTTAGATATATTCACTCTCAAATTTCAAAATATAATCGTCTTAAATCTTAGATGCCCTTTAGTCATTCATTTGATTGTTCAGCATATATTTAGTACTCTCTTCATATTTAATTGGAAGGATGATGGGCTTTTTTCTTTTAACTCAAATTGATATTAGCTGCTCTGTACCACTGTCCTAGGTACTGGGACTATAATGATGAGCAAAACCAGACGCTGTTCCTAGGCTCGCAGATCTCACACCTGCGACATCCATCCCAGCACCTCCAAGCAGACTT
The DNA here is from genome assembly GCF_000151845.1 of Pteropus vampyrus. Taxonomy (NCBI): domain Eukaryota; kingdom Metazoa; phylum Chordata; class Mammalia; order Chiroptera; family Pteropodidae; genus Pteropus; species Pteropus vampyrus. The sequence continues at coordinate 2,533,901 of NW_011889043.1, forward strand.
TCAGGAAATTCACACGAATAGATGATTTTGCTTTAATAGGAGAGAGACATCATGTACAGCCTGCATAGGATGTGTCTGCTGCTCTAAGGTCCAGCACCCTGTTTCCATGAACCATGATTACATCCTGGTCTATTCTGTGTATCAAACCATCTAACTATGTATGGTATATGACTTTTTAACTGCTTTAAAAAAACTTTACAGTATAATATACATACACCATAAAGAGTTCAAATTACATAGAAATATGAGTAACAAAAATGAAAATCATCCATAACCACAATCTTCACAGATAGATATTTTTAACTCTTTGGTAGATATGTATTACATATCTACATATCTACACATTGGACAAGTACTTACTGACTATTCACTATGTAGGAAGCATATTCCAAGAGCTGTGTCTTAGTGGGTTTGAGCTGCCATATCAAAATATCATGGACTGGTGGCTTAAACAGCAGAAAGTTATTTTCTCACAGTCCTGGAGGCTAGAAGTTCAGCTGATTTGGTGTCTGGCGAAAGCTGTCTTCCTGGCTTACAGGCGGCTGCCCTCTCTCTACGTTCTCACACAGACTTTCCTCCACTTAGGTGCAGGTTCTGGGGGAGCCATCTCGTGTCTCTTCTTATAAGGACACTAATCCTATAGGATCAGAAACCCATCCTTATGACCTCATTTAAGCTTAATTACATCCTTACTCCAAACACAGCCACCCTATGAATTTGAGGGGACGAGGAAGGACACAAACATTCACTCCCTCAATTAACAAGCGGTGAAGTCTCTGCAAATGAATGAGGCATCATGTTTGCCTGCTTCTCCCTAATGCAGCAGTTCATGGCACAAATTCTATGTTTCTGTCTTTTTGTGCTTTGTTTCTTTTTTATCTTTTGGAATTTCCACTAAGGCTGCATATATGAGATAAGGAACAGAAAAGTGAGACTCAAGAAAATTTTACTTTCCTCTTGGTTTGGAAAATATTCTCCAGGAAAGGAGATCGAAGGTCTCCAAAGATCCAAAATGGAAGACCACAATGAAGTATTTGGCCTGTCTTCATCTCTCATTTTCTGGCTCTCCTATAGGAGAAGATGTTGTTAAATATGTAACACATGGGGCCCTCTCTTCACTGATCTATTCTACAAAGGAGCAACAATTCCAGACAGGGTTGAATTTGACTTACCCTACTGAGAACAGAAAGTTGAGTGAAACGTGGTCTCCCTTGAGAGCTCATGGCCCAGTAAACCAGTGATGAGAGCATAGTGTGAGAAGTGCCATCTAAGAGAGAGGCAAACTTGGGACACTAGAGGCGAGATCAGGAGACCCAGGAAGGCTTCTGAGAAGAAATTATACCTTTAGTGAAGTCTGAAGAAAACTAGGATAGAGCTTGGAAGAAAAGGGGAAAGGCAATTCAGGAAGGCCACACATTTGAGCGTACGGATTTGTAATAGCAGCATCGGTTGATTTGGAGGTGTACGGGGGTAGCCGGAGCAGTGGGGTCCACGGGAGGGAGAGGGGAAGGGAAACACAGTGAGAGGCAGAGGCCAGATCCTGAGGGCCTTGTGTGCTAAGCCCTGAGTTGGAATTTTATCCTGAAAGCCATGGACGACCACTGAAGTATTTTAAGCATAAGAGTGACACGGTCTGCTTTTAAAATGATGCCGCTACCAGTCATGGGGAGAAGACTTTGGAGGATGGGGCAAGATTAGCAACAGCAAAGCCAGTCAGGCAGCTGTAGAGACTCTATTTGGTGACCAGCCCTTTATCCATCCTCCAGTTCTTCCTTATTAAAAAAAAGAAAGGAAAAGAAAAAACTCTGTTAAGTATCTATGATTTCTATCTTCTCTTGCAACTGCTGTGACAACAGCTCTGGCAAAAGTGGAAATGTACTGGGAATTTCTAGCAACGTTTTGCTTTCCTGATCAGGGTACCACCCTCTCTTCTCACCACTTCTTTCCCCCCCAAAATGTAGTTATGGGGCTGTAGTTGGGCCTTGATAACTTCCTGGAGCTGCTGTGCCAGTTCTGTACTATTAATTGCTATTTAGTTAAGACACTATGTTTGGATTTATTTTACATGCAGCCAAACACAACCTTGATACAATTATTAAGCAATTGAGATAAAGAAGCAACGAGAACTTTGTCACCCACTCTAAACTGAGACAGTGAAGTTAAGCCAGAGGTGACAGGGTTAATTCACAAGCTAGTTAAGGAAGCAGAATCAACAGGACTTGGTGATTAAACTGGTTGACTTATTGGGAATTATCATCAGAGAGATGACTTTTCTCTTTCTCTGAATTCCAGGACCCTGGATCCCACTGTCCTCCTACTTACTTTTTCCTGCTGCGTATCTTATCTTCTCCCAGCATTTTCCTTCCCCATTTCAAGAAGCTGACCAGGTTTTTATGTATCCTTGTTCAGGGGGCATTTGTGTAGTTTGTTTTTTAAAGAAAAATCTATCTTCATTTTGGAATTACACTGGTCATTCCAGGGAAAGGAGATTGACCACTCACGGCCTTTAATGCAAGAAACCAAACCCATGAGAGCGGCTAGAGAAATTTCCTGAGACTAAAACTGGGTAAGAGGGTGTGGTCCTCTCTGATATTCCCTGCCCCGCCCACTAGTGTAAGCCACTAACCTGGGACTCATCCTTCCCTAGTCCCTCTATTACCTCTGAAATTTAGCCCATCACCTAGACCCTTCCACTTTATTCCCTAAATATCTCCTGTGTCCCTCCATTTCTTTCCAACTCCATTGCCACAGTCTTGGCCCAAACAAACATTACTTCAACCCTTGGCTGCTGCAATAGCCAATGTGTTACCTGACTCCACAAAATGATCTTTTCAAATGTGTAATATTTTAGAAAGCATACAAATATTGGAATAATTTCCTTTTGCTCTTAAAATAAACAAAAATTCTTAACGTGTCCTCCAAAGACTGACCCTGGTCTAGATCACCAGCCTCATCTCCCCCCACTCTAGTCTCTGCCAAAACTCCTGTCATGGTGACCTTGCAACAACTAGAATGCTCTTTCTTTCCTCAAAGACTTTATTTTAGCCTTTTCTCTGCCTAGTCAGGGCTGCTTAACGGCCACACTCTCACACACACACACACACACACACACACACACACACACACACACGTACGCATCCTAACTTCCATTTGAGTTTCAGCCATCCCTAACCCTACACTACTCTACTGCCCAACAAAATCAAGGGCCCTGATTTTAAGTCGTGGGTTTCTTTTATGGCATGTTTTCAGTATGTATATTTGTGTGATTATCTGCCTAGCGTAAGTTCCACAGGAGTAGGGACAGTGCTTGTCATCGTCTTTCCAGAGTCCAGTGGCATTCCTGCCCAGAATACACATTTGACAGCTATTCATTGAATATAAAAAAAAAATAAAGGAAGGAAAAGAAGGATTCTAGAATGACTGTCAGGCTTCTGGCACAAACAATTAGGTGAATTGTGAGATTCAATTCAGCTTAATTCAGTTTAATTCTTTTATGAAATAATGCATGAGGATATGTGCATATGTGATAAAGAGATTTGGAAGAGGTACATTCTCTTTGGCTCTCTAAGGATTCTCACAGGTTCCTCTGTGATTGGAATTGCCATCCAATTATAACATGTAGCACACCTAGGTAGAAATGAACTGTTAAAGCAGAATTCTGAAAGGGCAGTCTGACTGCTTTTTTAGGAGACTATTAGGCCTGTATTTAGATAAGATGATTCCTCAAAAAGTTGTCTTTAGATTTTAGGAAGGCGACAAAAAAAAACTTACTGATAATTAAAAAACAAATATAACACGGACTTTGGATGGTAATGATGTGTCAATGTAGGTTCATCATTGTAATAAATGTATCACTCTGGTGCATAATGTTGATAATGCTGGAGGCTGTGCGGGTGTGGGGACAGGGTTATGTGGGAACTCTCTGTACTTTCTGCTCAATTTTACTGTGAACCTAAAACTGCTCTAAAAGAAAAAATATATGCACATGCATATAACAAACAATTAAGAAGGTACGGCCCATGCTGAGACTCCACTGTGTCTGCACAGACTTTGTTTAGTCCAGTAAGGATTGCTTCTTGGGTGTAACAGTATTGTGATTTGTAAGAAATATACACTCGGTTTTTGTCCAATTCCAGGCTCACAGCTCCCAAAACCCTTGGAATTTCCTAAGTACTAAGAGTAATAAAAAGTGTCTTTTGTTATATTAGTGAGCACCAGTTGGAAAGCAGCTCAGGATGGAGGACTAGTCACCAGGAGAACCAACCAAGTGATTAGAGGGTTGGAACTTTCAGTCTCGAGCCCTGATCTCCAGGATGGGAGACGGGCTAGAGATTACATTCAATCACCAATAGCCAATGATTTAACCAATTGTGTCTATGTAATAAAGTATTCAGGGACTGTATTCAGGGAGCTTCTGGGCTGGAGAACACGTGGAGATGCGGGGAGAGTGGCATACCTGGAGAAGGTACAGACTCTCCATGCCTCTTCCCCATACTTTGCTATGCATCTCTTCCGTCTGGCTGCTCCCGAGTTATATCATTTTATAATAAACTAGTGATCTAGTAAGTAACATGTTTCTCTCTGAGTTCTGTGAGCTGCTCTACAAATTAATTGAACTCAAAGAGAAGGTTGTGGAAACCTCTGATTTATAGCCCTTGGTTAGATGTACAGGTAACAACCTGAATTTGTGATTAGCATTCTGAGTTGGAGGGGTTGTTGGAACCTCCTATCTCTGGCCAATTGGTCAGAAGCACAGGGAAGAGCCTGGGCTTTTGGCTGGCATCTGAAGTTGAGCAGGGCAGTGTGCTGGGTTGGAGGGTAGTGGCAGTCTTGTAGGACTGACCCCTTAATCTGCAGAATCTGATGCTTTCTCCGTGTAGATGGTGTCAGGACTGAGTTAAATTCTTGGACACCTTGCTGGTGTCAGAGTGTTTGTTGGTGTGGGGGACCACCTCCCCCCCCCACACACACACTACATTAGAATTGGGTCCAAGAACCCATTTAGGTGTCCCGTAGAACTTCGATCACACATGGTCCAGTAGACGTAGGAAAATTGAATAACCCCTGACATTTCTTCTGAAACATCACGTTCTTCCCCCTGGGCAGTAGCAAGGTACTGTGACTTCCTAGTTCTGGACTTTCTTTTTTAAACAGCTGTATTGAGGAATAATTATATAGCATAAAATTCGCTTGTTTTATAAGTACCCAATTCAATGATGGTTAGTAACTTTACAGAGCTGTGCATCCATCACCGTGATCACTGCAGTTTTAGAATATTTTCATCAAAATACTGCCATTTGCGACATGATGGACCTCGAGGTAATCATGCTAAGCAAAATAAGCCAGACAGAAAGAGTTGAAAATCACATGATATCACTGATATGTGGGATATAAACCTAAAAGCAACAAATGAGCAGGGCAAACAGAGACTCATGGACATGGACTATAGACTAGTGGTTACCAGAAGACTATAGAGTAGGGTTACTAGTGGGGTGGAGGAGGAGGAGGGGGAGGTAGACGGAATAAAGGGAGTGGGGGGAGGGTGAAGTGGGTAATGGGGATCAAATATATGGTAGCTGAAGGAAACTGGACTTTGGGTGGTAAACACACAATAGAATATACAGATGTCAAATGATAATGTACACCTGAAAATTATATAGTTGTATTAACCAACGTGACCCCAAAAGACTAAAAAAAAAATGAATATGTTCTCCAAAGAGAACATTCATGCCCATTTGCAGTTGATCCGTTCCCATCCCAGTCCCAGGCAGTCATGAATATACTTTTTTCCTCTATAAATATGTATTTTCTAGACATTTCTATAAAAGAAATCATATAGTGTGTGACCTTCTGGGCCTTCACTTAGCATAATTATTTTTAGGTTTGTCCATGTTTTAGCATCTTTCAGTTCAAATCTTTTTATTTCTGAACAAGTATTCCATTGTATGACTATAACACATTCTGTTTTTCTATTCATCAGTTGATGAACATTTGGGTTGTTTCCAGTTTTTTACTATTATGAATAATGCTGCTATGGACGTTCAAGTACAAATCTACGTGAAAATAGTTTCACTTCACTTAAGTAAATACCTAGGAATGGAATTGCTGGATCATATGGCAAACTTATTGTTTTATGATATTGGTTTTATTTTTATTCATGTATGATCAAGAGATGATTTCCATTGAAAAGATGGTCTGTTTGTTACTCACAGTTCTGAGGAGGAAGGGATACATCATGCCATGTGGGGACACATAGGAAGTGATGCAGGGCAGGGCAAACTCCTCCCATCAGGGGGAAAGCAAGCCCTGCACTGAGAGAGAAAAGGGTTCTTGGCTGAGCATGAGAGAGAATTCAAGTACATGTCAAAGTCAGAGTCAAAAGGAAAGTTTATTAGAGAAGGGAAAAAGCAAAGACAAAAGGCTGAGACAAGGAAAAAAGCCCCGAGTATCTGTCAAGGAATGCAGTTTATATATCATTCTTTAGTTCCTGTGAGTTATAGTTTAAAGACTTTGTTTACTCATTTTCCTTTGATATGGACTTACAGTGAGGAAAGATAAGAGTATGTAACATGAAAAAGTAAGAATGTGTAGCATGAAATGCCTGCCAGCAATTCCCAGCCTGTGATCCATATGTTCCTATGGTTTTAGCAATAGGGAAAAGATTTTCTGTAAGGGGCCACTTAAGACACCTTTTCCTATTTTCCCTTTGTGATGTGGGGAAATGGGTTGTTAGAAATCCCAGCAGAAATCCTACTTTGTTCTGCAGGTTTCCTCATGGTCTGGCTGGAGGGCTGATCAGCACATTGCAGTCTCTGAATGTAGCGTGATTCAACATTTTTAGTTCTCTTGCCTCCTCCCTACATTAGAAGCATTGTGTTGGTCAGGAAGCAGAAACATGGGCAAGAGCCTTTATTGTGGTTTCTGCTGGAAGGAACAAGTGAGGCCAGGTAACCTAGTGTAATTTTGGTGGCCTCTGGAGCATAGGGACTGCCTTTGGTTGTCTGGCAACTGGCCCTGAGGTCATTAGATCAAGAGATAGTGGCTCTATGTGTGAGAGCTCCATAAAGGAAGTAGTTAAGATGTGGGCTTTGGATTGGTTGGTTTGCAGATAAAGAGTTGTTTGCTCTCTCTAGGAATTGGCTGGCCTGAGAAGGGCAGATTCTCTGCAATCTGTAAACCCCAGATGTTAAAACATTAGAATAAAAAGACAAGCTTAATACTCATGTTTCACTTTTTAAGAAAAGGCCAAACATTTTCAAAGTGGCTTCACCATTTTACATTCGTTTCATGTGCAAAGGTTCCCCTTTCTTTACATTTTCACCAATGCTAGCTATTGTCTGTCTTTTTTATTATAACCATCTTAGTAAGTATGAAGTGGTATCTCCTTGTGGTTTTAATGTGCATTTCTCTAATAATGGATGATGTTGAGCACTATTTTGTGTGTGCATTGGCCATTCCTATACCTTCTTTAGTGAAATATCTATTCAAAAATTTACCCATTTTTAATTTTTTTGTCATCTTATTATTGAGTTTTCAGGGTTCTTTATATATTCTACAATCAGATACATGATTTGCTTCCTCACAGTATGGCAGCTGGGTTCCAATAAAGAGCCTTCCAAGAGATAGAAAATAAAAGTTGCCAGTCCTTGTACAGCCTGAGTTTAAGTCCCATGTTGTCACTTCTGCCACACTCTTTTGGTCAGAGGTAGTTACAAGGCCAGCCTAGATTGAAGGGGAAGAGAAAGAATCTCCTCTTCTTATTATGAGGAGTGAAATGCACAGATGGGGAGGCATGAATGATTTACGGCTGTCTTTGGAAACAGGTTGCCACCCTTTCAAATAGTTTAAAAATTCTAATATTTGTAATGCATTTAATATATATGTATGGTGGATGTTAAGCTATTTTAAATGGTCCAATATAATTTCATACATTAAAACTCTCTCATGCCTCAACTCAAATTCCAAAACTAAATCAATTACTCCTTTTAGATTGGAATCACAAAGCTAACTTATTAGATACTGTAACATTACAAATGCTTTAAACACCAAACATATACAGACTGATCCTTATGGCTGAGAGACCCTAAGCTAAATATAATTGTCTCTCCTTGACTGTGGGCAGGACCTGTGACTTGCTTCTAATCAATAGAATATTACAAAAGTGGCATAATGTCAGTCCCTTGGTTAGGTTGTGTTATATGGAAAAGATGATGGGCAGTTACTCCCATGATTATGTTATGTTATAAAAGACTTTGTTTTAGCAGACTGGAATGAGAAATTCTCCTTGAAAGCTTGATGAAGTAAGCAGCTATGTTGGAGAAGCCTGCGGTGGACTGAAGGTTTGTATCCCCCACCTCAAATTCGTAAATTGAAACCCTAAGCTCCTATGTGATGGTATTAGAAGATGAGGTATTTGAAAGTAATTAGGTCATAGAAGTGGAGCTCTCATGAATGCCATTAGTATCCTTATAAAAGGGACCACACAGAGCTCTCCTGCCCTTTTTCTGTCATGTGAGGAATGACTAAGAAGGCAGCAGTCTGTGACCTGGAAGGGGACCCTCACTAAAACCTGACCATGCTGGCACCCTGATATCTGACTTCTTGCCTCCAGAACTATGAGAAAGAAATTTCTTTGTTTGTAAGCTAACCAGTCAATGGTAGTTTGTTGTAGCAGCCCAAATGGACTAAGACAAAGCCCATGTAGCAGGGAACTGCAGACCCCTGGACCTGAGGCAGCCCTGCACAGACAGCCAGCAAAAGCCGGGTCCTCAGTCATATAGAGCAGGGAAAGGACTCCTGCCAACCACCTGAGCGAGCGTGGAAGTGGATTTTTCCTCAGCTGAGCCTCCAGACAAAAATGCAACCAGTCAGCACCTTGATAGAAGCCCTGTGAGAGCAGGAGTAGAAGGCCCAGACTGGACTCCTGATCCTTGGAAACTGTGAGATAATAAATGTGTGATATTTTTAAGTGATTATGTCTATAGTAATTTGCTTCACATTAGAAAACTAATACCTTTTAATCTTAACACAAGAATATTAATATTGTGGATGTGATTTACTTTAAAAAAAATTATAATCTTCCTAGGGTCAAAAGATATACATAAAACAATTATACCATCTAAGCAAACTAGAGTTTTTATTTTATCTCAGTCAATTAAGGATATGTATCAACCAGAAAGGTTTTTTTAAACTGAGACTTAGAATTTGATTTTTTCATAAGTCACAAATGGAAAATTATGAGACCTTTTAAAACAGTTCTATACCTTAAAAAGGGTGGTTTTGTGCTAACATATCCCTTAGATTCAATCACACATTACCTACTCTGTCTGATTTGAATCTGCTACCCCACTTTACTGCCACATAAGTTATAGCTTGTTATTTGTTCCTTTTTTAGACATTGTACTTTTCTTCCTTTCTTAAAATATTGCGATGTCTTTCTTCATAGTTCAAAAGTTGTTTTAATGATGTTGCATAGGATTCTTCCCCCACATATATTATTCTTATTAATCCTCTTTGAACTTGATTGTTCAGTATTTTTTCATGTTTTCTTGTTTTTTATGTCACAATTAAGATAGATATTTAAATGGTATTTGGCTACATATTGCACACCAGAAAAAACATTTGATAAAAAGCTTCCATCATGAAAAGATAGAACAAAATGAAGAGGAAAAAAAAAGAACTTGATGGAAGCAAACAAGAACAGGAGAAAATAAAACCAACCAATAAATAACATACTTAACATACTTGGAAAAACAATAGAAGATTTTGCATCCATAAAACAAGGATAGTGTACTATGAAAAAATAAACAAAGACCCACAAAGAACATTTGGAAATTGCAAAATATGAAAGCTGAAATTGAACATTGTAATGGAAGAATTCAAAAGTCAAGTCAAGGTTATCTTCCAGCACATGGAACCAAATGTCAAACAAACAAACAAACAAACAAACAAAACCCCAGAAAATAGAACAGATAGGGCCTGGTTACATGAGCATAGAACATCAATTCAGGAGATCAGGAATCATAGAAAGAGGACAAAAAATGGAAGACAGAAAATTCCCCAAAGAAAAATGCAAGAAAACTTCTCAGAACTGAAGGAAACAGAGCCTCCAGATAGAAAGAGCCCTCCAAGTACTTAGCATCATGAATAGCAAAATATACACGAGGAGGCACATCCCTGACATTTTAGAACATCAGGAATAAATAGGCAACTGAAAAGCTTTTAGAAAGACAAAACAGGTTACATACAGTGTAATAAGAATCAGAGTGCCATAAGGCTTGTTCAGCCCCACTGGATAGTAGATGATAATGGAATAATACCTTTAAAATTACCTAGCCAAACCATGAATCAAGTGTAGGGATAGGTTAAGACACTCTCCATTCTTAGAACCTGCTAGAAGCTGCACTTCAGCAAATATAGAACACAAACTAGGGGAAAGAATGTCACTAGATCTAGGAAAAGGAAATCCAACAGAAGAAAAATAGTTTGATAGAGAAGGTAATTCTCAGGATGATAGCTGTATACAGGGCAATAGAGCAACCCATGCAGACAGCAGTAGTAATGTTATGAGAGGGAGGCCTCCAAGAAAAAAGAAATGGAAATAGATTATCTAATATACTTGAGGATTGTGGGGAGAAGAACACCTACTGAGAATATTTGACAGAGTAGATGGGACCACCTGGGAAAATATTAAAGGTATGTACAAAGAAAACAGAATTTTTAACATTATTAATTCCAGGAAATATAAAAATTTGTGCAAGGTACAACATATAATTAATAGGGTCATCACTAAATATTTACATAGCCATAATAATACATTTACTATTGATTTATCTAAAATTTTTTATCCTAGAGAAGGAGAAGTAATACCAGACTAAGTAGGAGGTGGCAATAACAGAGTAAATCATCATCTGCCTAATGGGAAGTTAATAGTTTCAAATTGATAAATCAAGAACAACAGTATAAATATATTGCTCAGAAGTGTGAAGATAAATGCCAGGTTAAAAAAAAAAAAAAGCTGAACTCAAAATAGTTGCCTCCAGGGAATAAGGGACAGATAGATATAGACCTTTCAATATTGTTTTGATCACCTACAATATGCCAGGCATATACCTCCTTCTCCTCAAGACCCCAGTCATCAGAGTCAGCCCTCTCCCAGAGAGCCATATGGCAACCCCTTTCATTGCCTCCCCAGGCCCCTGCTCCATCCCATACTGCTTCTTCCATTTCCATCATCAGTCAATCTCTCCTTCTCCACTGGCTTCTTTCCCTTTGCTTATAACTGTATCCAAGAACTTCCAGCTTGGCAAACTGACTGGCCAACTTTGGCTTCATTCCCTGGATTCTGATCTCATTTCTTGGCACAGAATATGGTTGGAATGATATCCGCTGCTAATGAGCCCTCTTTGGGACCAGCACCAGGGCCTCCCACATATGAATATTTGCCAGGTACTCTGTACTCTGCAGCTGGGGGCACGTAAAGCCAGGCCTACCTGCAACAATGGGCATTAGAAATCAGAAGTACAGTAACTGTGGAAATAACTAGGAACAAAGAAGAGAAAGAAGTGCTAAGTGATACCAGAAGAATAGCAGGGCCATTATTCACATTGAGAACTCAAGAGCAAGACATTTGGTGAGGGAAGTAAAAGTGATGATAAATTTAGCTTTAAAGAAATTGAGTTTGAAGCTTATAGAATTGGGTAGTAATCAGGCAAAGTGAACAGATTAATCACAGTCCAGAAATAATAAAATATAATGGGAAAGGTTTTGGAGTTAATATATGCTAGATTCATATTCTGGTTCTACCAGTTACTAACTGAATGACCATTGGCAAGTTAATTAACTTCTCTGAGGCTGTTTTCTCATCTGCAAAATGAAGATTGTACCTTGATTAGAAAGCAGGCATGACAAACTTGAGATGTCATCAGGCAAAGGCCACCTGAATCAGAACAATCTGGCTATAATATGAAAACTAGATTAGAGACATCAAGACAGCAGATCAGTGTTCTGACTGTAAGATCACAGAAGATCAATGATGATGGGCTCAAGGGGAACCTGAGGGAGGGGGCGACTAGGGGTCGATAGAAATGGGACAGTTTAGGAAATACTTGGAAGATAGAACTAGTAGGATGCTGTGATTTACAGGCTTGGGGGCTGCATGTGAGGGCAGATGATGTCAATGCTCCACTTGTAGGCTTCTGGATCCCTTTACCATTTTCAAATTGTGCTTTCACTTCCAACAGCCAACACTTGCAAGGAGAGCCAGAAACACCTAGGATTTACATCACCCTTGGGAGAGCCTTAGCAAATGACTCCTGGTGCCGAAGTAGAACTATTCCAACTTCCTTGTCCCTGGTCCAGACTACTCTGAGGTATGACTGTCTCTAGAAGCCTCGTAGAGTTGAGCCTACATTGCCCTCCGTGGGACTTTGTTTGTTGTCGAATACTTGCTTCGCTTCCCTCTCTTCCCTGTGTCTCTTCCCTACTCCCGTACTTTTTTTCCCCAGCAGTACTTCCTAATTAATCATTTTCACCTGACTCCTCATCTCAGAGTCTGCTTCTGAGGAATCTATCCTAAGATAGTGCAGTAATCATTAATGCAGCTTATTAATTTTTTTTACTGTCTTCCGAATACATGGAAGCGTTGTGCTTCCTGGTGTCCTATGATTGGGTGATGGGGCCAGGTTACCTCTAGCAGAAGCGATATGCTCCAAATCACCAAGATGAAACCCATCAGAGCTCTTTCCCCTCTGTTGTGACCAAAAACGTTCCAGATAGTGGTTGCTCTATCAGCCTGGGACCTAGTGTCAGTGTGACAAAGTGGAGCAGAGCCCTAGCTCTGACTCAGCAGAGTGAGAAAAAAATTTCTGTTGCATTAAGCCACTGAGAGTTGGAGGTTGTGAGCTATGCTGCAATATAACCTGGCATATTCTGACAGATACAGAGGTGAGAAAAATAGAAGGATCGAGGAAGACTAAGATTTCTGACTTGGGCTGTTGGAGGAGTGGGGCTAACATTCTTTGGGGTTGGGGGAAGGCAAGGAGAAGGGACTTAGCTTTATTTGTTTTCTTCGGTGGAGAGTTAAGTGCAGTTTTAGACATTCTGAGTTTAAGGTTCTTGTGGAAATCTAAATTGCGATGTTGAGACAGTAGATTCTGAATCTCTGGAGAGTAAAGTGGGGTGGAGACAGACCTTTGGGTTGTAAGTAGTAAATTGGGAAAATAGGAATAGAAAATCAAGGCCAAGGGGAAAATAGAATGCATATGTGCTATTGATAAACATTAATACAGATGCTATGATTGAAATTTAAATTGAGCATTGAACTTCCTGGCCGGGAAACAAGGGACACGTGTTCTGTTGGAAAGAGATACGTATACCAGTTCTTTCAAGAAACTAAAATTCTGAATGTCCTCCTCCCATTTCAACCAGAATAGTTTTTGAATAATATTGTCTTAGAGTAGAGATTTTATAACCAAAAATACGTTGGAAGTCTATAGGTAATCTTCCCTCAGTGTCACTTCTTTGCACTGGATTTCTGATACAAATTAAATGGCAGAAAATTCAATATATATTTTCCGAGGAACTCCGATTGGAAGGGAGTCCTGTGGGCATCTAGCCTAAGCAGACTTTTCTCGAGGAGGAGCTTTGGAACTTTCCCAGCTTTTACTTTAGCTATCTAAGTTGTCCTGTGAAGTTCAATTTCGTGGCCCATAGCCCATCTTGATCTCCAGCGTTTGGACAGTTCTGCTCTGTATTCGCCAGCATCTCTACTGAATAGTGACTGCTATTGCTTTTGTAACCATGCAACTTTCCCAACAAGTATTATAATGTTTTCAATAGAGCAGAAGGGAATAATCGACAACAGAGGGGCCTGGAAGTGATTGTAATCACTGTGACTAACATTGCAAGATGACCACAATACTTCGCTAATGTGATGTGTAAGGTTTTATTTTCACAAAACAGCAGATCAATTCAGTTCACTGAACAGACATTGTCTTTGGTAAAACATTCATATATTTGTTGGGGCCTAGTACATTTTATGAGAGCAAAAGAAGAATAATTCTGGAATATATGTAAAATAACAATTTGAAAAAAGCAACCATAAGAAAAAAATGGAGGGAAAAAATCACTAAAAATTTAAAAGTAAAATACCTATAAGAACCACCAATATATGCTCAATATATATGCTCAAGACCTAATGATAAGAAGTCTTGCTTTACAGTTAACTAAATTAAGTAAATTAAAGCATATTTTTGGCATTCTTGATAATGCCTAGAAAATGAACCACCATCCTTTAAAATACAGAGGCAATGATTTAAGTATTCTCCTTATTTTTTCAATTTCAATGAGTTCCAGAGTGTGTGATAGGAAACTTTTCAAGTGTAAAAACAGCCACAGAATGAGCAAAGCATACCACAAGTATAAAAAGCCAGTGTTGGGCACAGAAAGCACAAACCATGGAGTAAAAGCTTAATAAATTTAGACATTAAAACAAAAAATGTCTATTCTTTTAAAGATACTATAAAATAATAAAAACTTTTTTTGTCAAGACACTGAAAATAATAAGTATTTATGTAGTGCTTCTTATATGCTAAATATCATTCTAGGTATATTACATTTATTGCCTTGTTTAATAATATTATCTTTATTTTACAGATAAAGAAATTGAAGCATAGAGAGTTTTTTCAAGTT
>NW_011889043.1:2549835-2552689 GCF_000151845.1 Pteropus vampyrus
AGAGAGAAACAAACAGAAAGAGAGAGACAGATCGATGGAGAAACTGGATGGCTATCTACCCCAACTATTGACAGTGCTTACCTTTGAGGACTGGATTGGAGGAGGAGGGGCTTTCACTTCCTATTTTATAGTCTTTACTGTTGTTTGAATTTGATACAAAGACATAAATTGATTTTGTAATATAAAAATCTCAAAAAAAAACTCATGAAAATTTAGGGAATATTATGTAGATACAGGCTAATAAATACTAAAATCTTATTGAAATGCCCAGTGTTCTATGAAAATAAGAGTGCTATGGAAGCAGTGTGGGATGGGAGGCCGGTGGCAAGAGGCCTGGGCTGCAAAAGGCAGGAGGTCACTGCAGCAGATCCAGGAAAAAATGAGCTATAAATTATATGCATTCTCACTGCTGGGGCTTTGCTCCTACTTTTTTCAAAGTTGGAATCTGCCCCCACCCCAACTTCTCCACCTGCTGAAATTCTACTTATCCTCCAAAGCTAAGTTCAAATGCTGGTTTCTCCACATGCCTCCCCAGTCCCAGTCCCTTCGCCAGCTACCTTCTGTGTTCCCATGGCACCTTGTTTCTTCAAGTATGGCATTTCTTTCTGCCTTGTTCTATCACTAGTTATTTATACCTCTCAACCAGACTGTAACAGCTTTGAGGGTAAGAGCCATTTCTCTAGCCATTAAAAAGCAATACAAAACTCATAATTCTAGCACGAGACTCTGCATATCATAGATTCTCAATAAATGCTCTTTGAATAAAAATCATTCAAAATAATCACATTTTTAGATGTAAACATTTTAAAGCTATACTTTCTTTTTTTCCTTTGCTGATGTCATTTATCGTAAGTCTACTTTTTCCTAATTTCATTACTCATAAATAAAAAAAACTGATCATAATAACTGCATGCCAAAAAAGGTTATTTTTTTGAAGAGTGTAATTTAATATTCTGTATATCAGCAACTACATTATGGGATTTCACCCTTGTCTGCCTGTAGGAATCACCTGATGAATTTTTTTAAACTACAATTCCCAGATATCATATATCTGAAAGTTGCTGAGAGTAGATCTTAAAAGTTCTCATCACAGAAAAAAGTTTGTAACTATGTATGATGACAGATGTTAACTAGACTTATCGTGCTGATCATTTCTTAATATATATAAATATTGAGTCATTATGTTTTATACTTGAAACTAATATATTGTTATATGTCCATTATATTTCCATTAAAAAAATACAGTTCCCAGAGCCATTTGCAGAGATTTGGATTCAATTGGTCTAAGATGAATCCTAGCCCCTTATTTTAAAAGCTTCTCAGGTGATGTAGTTTGGCTAAGGTTGAAGTTTTACTGATCTGGTCCATTGACTTATGTCCCAAGGGCATTTCCTTTGAAATCCTTTACCAGAGAGAGATCAAAGACTGCGAGGATCCACTTCAGATGATCTCATTTAGCCATCTGGCTGACTCTCTGGGTCTTCATCAGATCCATCACAATTCTAGCAATGTTTAAACATCCCCACCCTACTGCCCCTCTCCTCCCCCCCATCACATACACAGGTCAAGAACTTTATTCTTATTTCATTTTTTAAAAATTCATTTGACGAATTATAATGAATGTTGTCATTTTGCTTCACAGTTCACTATAACTCTTTAAAATAATTCTTCCAACTTTATCGTTTCATATTTTTTCTAAAATACACTTAACATAAATATAGGTGTATTGTCCATATGTTGGTACACACATACATATGTGTCTCACTATATCCATTTTTATGTAGCTTGCTTTCCTTTTTAAAACTTGTTCTGAGGTCTTTCAAACATGTAGAAGAATATTTATAAGAAATGAACAGCCAATAATTAAAAGAATAAATCCAAATGGCCAATAAACATATGAGAATATTCTCAATCTCACTGTAATTAGGAAAATGCACATTCAAACCACCGTAATAATACATTTTACATTTATCAGCCTGTATATATATTTACCTAAAAAGAGCCCCAAAGTACAATGAAGCAAAACTTGACGGAATTGAGTGGAGAAATAGACAATTCAGTGATAATAGTTAGACTCGAACATCCAACTTCCAATAATACAAAGAGTAAGTAAAAAGAAAAACAGCAAGGAAATAGAAGACTTCAACAACACTACTTACCAATTAGACCTAACAGACATATAGAGTGATCTAACAACAACAGAATACACATTCTCCTAATTGTACATGGAACATCCTCCAAGATAGACTATATTTTAGGCCATAAACAAATCTCAATAAATTTTAAAAGACTGAAGTCATACAAGGTATGTCCTCTGATGACAATGGAATAAAATTAGAAATTAATAACATAAATAAATTTGGAAGATTCACATGAAGATTCTATGAAAATTAAACAACATTTTCCTAAATAACCAATGGGTCAAAGAAGAAATTTCAACATAAATTTGAAAATACTTTGAAGTGAATGAAAACAAAACTACAACATACTAAAACTTACAGGATACAACAAAAATAGCACTAGGAGGGAAATTTTTACCTGTTAATACCTACATTAAAAAGAAGAAAGACTTCACATCAATAATCTAAACTTCTACTTTAAGAAACTAGAAAAAGAAGAGCCCACTAAATACAAAGCATGAAGAATGAAGTAAATAAAGATTAGAATAAAAAGAAATGAAATAGAGAAGAGAAAAATAATAGAGAAAATCAAAAAAGCCAAAAATTGGTTCTTCCAAAAGATAAAATTGAGAAGCCTTTGGATAGACTGACCATGACAAAAAGAGAGAAGACTCAAGTTACTAAAATCAGGACTAAAAGGAGGTCATTACTATTTACCTTACAGAAATCAAAAA